>NW_018127882.1:5825644-5860374 GCF_001952655.1 Monopterus albus | reverse complement strand
CAAAAGCTGACATTAGCTGAGGCACACAGCTGCGTGCACTGTAAAGATGGCAGGAAAAGAAAGACTCTTGAAGAAAAGTCTCTACATGTCAGCCCTGTGACAGACATGTCCAGGCTGTCTAAGGTGGACCCCGCCTCTTGCCCAATGTCAGATGGGATTTGCTCCAGCCCCTCCCCCCCTTGACCCTCGTTAAGATAAGCAGTATAGATAATGGATGGATGGTTTATTTTGAAGTGTAAAAATTACAAATTGTAGTGTTGTAGGGGAGTTTTATGTGCTACGTGTACCTTGGGCAGACAGTGACCTTCTGGAGCCGTGTTATCACCATGACACTGCAGTTTGTCATTTTTACACTTAAATTCTTGTACAAATTAAAAACATAAGACATAACATGCTAATCAGTGAGCTTTAGAGGTGCTGGAAGAAAGATATATTTTAACCTTTGAACCAGCTGTAGCCTAATATTAACAGTACTAATGTGAGAGTGGTATCAATCTTTTCATCCTACTCATCCAAAAAAAGTTAGAATATTCTTTAAAGTTAACTGGGTGCGTTACAGTGTGAGGTGGACGAAATGTTTGGTACCAACCATTCCCCTTTGTAACCGAGTCATTTACTTGTGGCGGCGCAGATCCTCTGTGAGCACAAACTTGTAATTACTTAGCTTAAGATGAGGTGCAGGTCAGCCATCCTGTTTTCCATATGGCCCGTGAGGTACTTGTCATCTCAGTGATGCGGCCAGTTCTGGGCAGCAGATTGTCCTGCTGCAGCCACTCTGTGCAAACAATGAGGAGGCCAAGTTCAGGCGTGAGCAGCAAGCAGCAGTCCTAGCAGTCTGACATAATCAACCTGTCTCACCCTGCAAGGCAGTGGAGTTGTCTACTCATCAGCATTGTGCTTCTCTTTTAATCCTGTGCATCAGCATAGTCGGTCTGTCTTGTTTCTTCTCAAAACACTTTTAACATCCATTGCTCCACTCACCATCTCTGTGTTTATCCATGGTATCACAAAACATTTAAGAATATTCCTAAAGATGGATATTTATATTTGTTGTTTCTAAAAGGAAAGAAAATGTCAGTCATCACCTGTGTCATACTTTTTACCGGTTTCCTCCATGTTTCTGTTCTTCTACAGATGTCCTGTTTTTAGAAGACTAAGGGAGGAAGCAGAGAAAAGGAAGAGGCCTGCGTGGAATGAATTAAAGGGACGTAAAGGTGATGGTGAGTCGTCTGGGGATGCTAAACATTCGGCAGCGCTTTCTCGAAATCCCACCCGAGATCAGCCTGAGCCTGGACTTATAAATCCTGCCTATGAAGAAAGTGAGGAAGGTATGAAGTCATCTTATAATTGTAACAGCCACCATTAATCACAACAGTGATTCAAGTCAAATCACATTTATCTGTATAGCTTGATATCACAAATTTGCATCAAGGGGCTTTAGAAATCTGTACTGCATACGACACCCTGTCATTATACCCTCAAACTGGATAAGGTAAACTTGAATATAGTCTTTTTTTTTCTGTGCAAACATGATCATTAGAAGAACCACTTGTTAGGAAACGACTTGTAATAAAAGGCTGGTCATAGAGTGCGGCAGTGACAGTGAGTAATGTTTATAGAAGATCCCAGGTTTAACTAGTCATCTTCCCGGGGAGATTGCAGGAAACCCAAATCTTTGTTTCCACCCCTTTCAGTGGGGGTGGTTGTAAAACACACAAACAAGGAATTGCTGATGTTTTTAGCCTTGAGGGTTTGACTCTGTCACAGGTGAATCATCAGCCCAGCCAGAGGAACATGTACCAACTGACATGTTTATTTCATAGTTGACTTACAAAAGCTCATTGAGAGCCACTGTACTGGAGTCAGATTCCTTGTGTGTTCGACATACTTGGCAAATAAAAATGATTAAGATCTTTTAACCAGAGATTTATCATCACGAGGGAAAAACCCTTGTGGAAACTTGCAAGCCACTTCAATGGACCAAAGTCCACTAAAACGTTGTTGTTGCCATGCAGCCGATGATCAGAGTCCACAGCAAAGCTTGTATTGTTGTCATTATAATCTCTATTTTAATCAAATTACTGCTGTATCCTGTTCAAATCTGCAGCGATCAAAGTGAAATGCAGTAAGGTGACACATTTAAATAATCACTGAACAGTTTTAGATCCGAATGTCAGCCTGTTGACTCATTCAGGTTATGCTAGCTCTGCAGTCATACCTCTGTGATTCCAGTGGGATAAAAATAATTTGTAGTACTCTGGAACATGTACACACTTTATTGGTCTCTGTGTTTACACAGACCAGTTCCAAGGCTGAGAGACCCTGTGCAGTCCAGTGTGATAAAACCTTCACTATCTTACTGTGATAGTTGCAAGTTGTTCACTCTGTTTCCTATCTATGGGATCTATGATCTATGCACTGTTAAAAAAAGAAGATTTGTAACAGGCTATTGATTAACACAGCATTTTGTAATTGTGAATATCTCCACTGGTACAGGTATACCTGTTGTTTTGCTGAGGGTTAGATGAGAGGATAAATATCTGTCTCTATGCATTCATTAAAGAGACAGGTACAATACACTGGTACAGTGCAGCAGGAAATGTCTTAAATTAGTACAGTTTGCTGTTTAGTGGGTTTTGCATCTATTAGGATCTGTGAAGGATCTAATTAACACAGACCAAAAAGACATTCTCAGTTAGTATTAAACAGTAATGACCTGCCATTTCCCTAGTGTCGTTTTAAAGGATTACTTTATTACAGCATGAGTCAAAATTGCATTTCTGGTGTCACTTCTACATGTTAGAGTAACATTAGTAACATTACATCATTGCTGAGATTCGGGAACAGCACTATAAAGGAGTCAGATAAGGCGGGTTGAAGCCAGATGATCTAAACCACCTTATTTGGTTGGTGAAAGTGACAGCAGCTGAAATGTCAGTACTAATCCATCAGTACTAATCCCTCATTGTGCATGTTTAACACTAAGAATCAGGATGTTTACCAATAACAATTTTACTGTTTGTCCTGTTTTTCCACATAAGTTTTTCTAACCTGGGAGTTTCTGTATTTCCATCAGGAAATACACTGAGCATGTTTTATATATAGTGACACAACTTTATTTATATATAATGTAGAGACCAGCTGAGGCAGCAGGTTGAAAGTGCTGATGTGGGGCTTTACTATCTCATTTATGTCTGTAGGCCATAAAACAAGTGTTTAAACCTGAGTTATCATTTGCAGTAATTTACAGGCAAATATCAAGTTTTAATGAAAAATAAATACAAGTTGGGATAAAATCATAATGTAAATGGACTATCATAATTTTATTTCCTCAGTTTTTCTGCTGTATTCACGCATATAAAAAGTGAAACGATAGATTTGTAGGCCTTTGTTTAATTTTTGTATTTTGGGTCCCTGACAGATTGATATTCGGTTCAGGGGGGCAGTTTAAAAGGTGTATTTGCTTCATAACAGAGGGAACACGGCCACATTTATTCCACTTGGTTCCCTGCTCCTCTTCCTTCCAGACAACACCCCCCTGCGATGCAGCCTGGTGGCTGAGGCCACTGTGGTGGAGCTGCTGAGAGAGGAGCCGGAGGAGGAGCTGGGCTTTCGGATCGTTGGAGGGAAAGACACACCGCTGGGGAACATCGTCATCCAGGAAGTTGTCCGGGACTCACTAGCAGCTCGTGATGGCAGACTTGCCCCAGGGGACCATATCTTAGAGGTGAGAGGGACTTGAGTGATGAATGTGGTCAGATAATAGAGCATCAAGTACTCATCTCTTCATCATCATGGGAATTCAGAGGTGTCTAGTGGCACAGTGTGACACAATTCACTTCAACGTACGTCTGCTTGGTTTTGTAAACAGAGTGCTGGGAATGGGAAAGTAGATATTCAAGATAAACACGTTTTAGCTCCATGGTAACAAGGTGTGTTTAATAGTGCTGGGCATAAACACACCATGTCAGTGTCAACAGCTTTCTATGGTGGCTGTCACTGACTTATTCTTTCTGAGAGGGGTCAGTGACCGAAGATGAAGTGGGCTAAAATTTAACCAGTTTTTTAAATGTTACATAAACAGAGTTAATATGATACAAACTGTTCCAGTTCTCTGGATTTTTTTTGTGCCCTTTAAGGCTGCAAGTAATGATTATATTATTTTCATTCATGATTAACCTGCTAATTATTTTCTTTGTCACTCCTTTGGTCAATAAAACAGTGTCAAATGTCCATTACAATATCATAGAGCCCAATGTGATATTATCACGTCTCTTTTTTTGTTCAACCAATAGTCTAAACCCCCAAATGTTCAGTTTTCTATAATGTAAGACCGAGAAAAGCAGCAGTCTCTTGACCGACGTTTGCAGCTCTAGTGCCCCTTGAGTGGTAATGTAAATATTAGAAGGGAATAGAAGCACAGAATGACTCATCAGCGATTTTGATCATTTGTGGCGGCTTCCTCTGTTCCTACAGTGTCTTCCTCCTCAGATTTCTCCCCTCCGGTTCTCCCGGAACATGGCACTGCTGTGAAATTAGCTCATAGACTATTTCAGCCTTGGCTTTGCCACCCCCGCTTCAGTGTGTCTTCCAAAAAGTAGCTTTCTCCCTAAAGCCAGCCATTCTCAAACCTGGAAATGAAAACCAAAAGCTGCCAGCCCTCTGGCTGCCTTTAGTTGTTGAACATCCTGCTGCAGTTTTCTTTCTTTTTTTTTTTTGGCTTTGTGGAAAGTTGGAAGCTGGTGGATGTGAGGAGCAGAGTTTTCTTGAAACTCGCTCTTCTTCTCCCACCTTGAATTGATACATAGATTATTTTAAAGGCCTACTCACATTTGACAGGCTCTTGACTTAAATCGAAGGCTTAAGATAACCTGTTTTTGTTAATGGTCCTGACTGTTGTAATGCAAGAAAAAGACAAAGAATGTAAGATATGATATTAAAGTCAGATTTTAACAACATGAAGCTCCACTTCTACTTTCTGGCTGATGGTAACACATTTGCAGGAGACACAACATAATTAGTTAATCTTACTTTTTTCAATCACAAAAATTCTTCTTATAATTTTCCATAGTAGGACATCAGCAGAATATTGAAGTTGGTTTTCAATATTAGACTAAAAAGTCACATTTGTTTTCCTTTAAAAAAGTGTGTGGACATTTGTTCATCAGTTTGCTCTAATCTGGAAAAGAGTATAGGAAAAATGTTCCTCAGGAGGTTAAAATGTCTTTTTGTCACTTATATGGACAAGGGTTAAACTGCAGTGTTTGTGTTAGGCTGCACCCTCACTGACCGTCTTGTTGTTTTGGTGATGTTTTTCCAGGTGAATGACGTCAGTTTGGCTTCGGTCCCCCATGCCTGCGCTGTCGCAGTGCTGCGGCAGCCCTCCAGCTCACCCCTCAGGCTCACTGTTATGCAGGAGAAAGGTTTCAAAACAAGGGATTTGCGGTCTGATCATCAGCCTTCCTCCACTGCCACCCAGTCCTCTCACAGTCCCCATGGCAACACTACATCCAGTCACAACCCTGGCACAGTCCTGCAGGTGATGCTGATGAAGAGCCAGCGTACCGAACCGCTTGGCATCAAACTCATCCGTAAATCCGATGAGTCTGGGGTTTTCATCCTGGACCTGCTGGCTGGTGGTGTGGCAGCCAAAGATGGAAAACTGAGGAACAATGATAAAGTGCTGGCCATTAATGGACATGACCTGAGGCATGGTACACCTGAGAGCGCTGCCCAGATCATACAGGTACATTAAAGATCAGTGACAGGAGTTTTCAAAATATTTAGCCCATTAACTACAAATGCCATACCCTCTTTCTAGTTTTACTTTCCATTTTATAAAGCATGGCATAAGTTTTAAAAAATAATTTCTTCAGGCTTCTATTAGTTCATGTGCATTTCTGTATACTGAACCTTTAGGCATCTTGATCATCATAGGATTTGTTGGTGCATTTATGGAATTACAGACATTTGAGAGTTGAGATTCTCTCAGAAAATCAAGCGAAAAATCGAGACCAAGACAACAAACAACCCGCAAACATGGGCACTATAGCAACATCACAAACTATACAGCTAAAGCATAAAAAACAAAATTACAATCGGCAGTCAGCTCCTATTAGTCGTTCATTTCCCCCATCACTTGTTGCAGTGTCCTGCAAGCATTTGAAGGTAGCAACAAGAAAGTATTTTTAGTTTGTAGTGACATCATGTTAACAAAACAAATTTCTAAATCTTTAACCGTCAGTAGCTTAGAGGCTGCAGTATTCATTACACTACACAATTCAAAGGTAACTGAGCCCTTGAATACCCATACAAAATAAAATCTTTTTTTGAATAGTTCATGTTTTGTCCTGAGATTACTATGAACCAGGAAGGCAGCAAGTCAGTCTAAAAAAAACAAAAACAAAACTCAATAATTACAGCATGGAAAATGTGTCTTCAGTTACATAAATAATCTGTTGTTAATCTGTTTGTTGCACAAAACATGTACAACTCCCAGTATGAACACCAAATCAGTAATCATGGAATTCATAATAAAGTGTTTGTATTTGCTGTGAAACTAATTGATTAGTTTCATGTGCATCTAGGTCAGTGAGATGCGTGTGAACTTTGTGGTGATGAGACCTGCAGAGACCCCGGAGGAAGGAGGAAGTAGTAGAGAGGGACAACAGAGCAGAGCAGCCAGGAGAGCAGCTGAGCAGCAGTACTTCCGGCGCCATTCCACGTACATGAAGGTGATTCAGAACTTCAAACTAAACAAGACTGCTTCTGTCCTCCCCTTTAAATAAAATATCATACACCCATATTTCTTTGGACTCTTGCCAGCTATTGACTACTGGAATTTAACTTCCTTTTACACTTCAACTGCAGCTTTGGTCGCACTGTCTTACAAACTTTGCATGTTTCTGTTTACACAGTGTAACTGTGATGATCGCTCCTTTGTCAGCCACACACACAGTCGTACCATACACTGTCAGCAGAAAGAATAGCACCCCCCCCCACTTGGGGGTGAGAAGCTTTGAGAGCAGACACCTGCATTGGTGAGCAGAGATGAAAGCCCTTCCTAGGGGCTCCCTGTGTCCTGATCAAAAGGCCTGGGGTGCTGCTCTCTGTGCCGCTGCAGGGCCTCTGTCATGTTTTTTTTTTTTTGTCCTTTCTTTGGGTGGCAGAGGATCAAAGCTGGTAACAGTTAGCTTTTGCCTGCAGAGTTGAGCCTTTCGTCTTGCTCGGGGGGAGGTTCCCTGCTGGGGGGAGGAAGCGCCCCTACCTCCCCCCAGCTTCCCTTCTGATGGTTTACAGGCTCCAGAGAGCAACAAGGAAGCTGGTTGAAGCTGTCATTTTCCACACATCTCTTCCATTACGAGAGCTTAGTGTTGATCCTCACACGCTACCTCAGCCCTTACCTCTCAGCTCCATCTCAAATGCTTCACATTTGTCTCTACGAGTGGCTTTGTGAGAGGAATGAGGAAGTTGAAATTAAAACGGCTGCACAGACTTCAAGCATGTTAAAGCAAACAAGAGACAGTAGGAAAAACATACTTGTAAAATGTGGCATCATGAACAAGGCCAGCATTTTTTGAAACCAGTGATGTTGATCGATATGTTTGTCCTTTCAATCTTAATTTGTAACATTGTTCATGTAGGATCCTCCCGGTGGGTTTTCCAGCCAGGAGAAGACGGTGAGCCTGAAGAAGGAGCCTCGGCTTTCCCTTGGCATCACCATTGCCGGAGGGCGGGACTGTCGCAGCCGCCTGCCCGTTTACATCACAAGTGTGCAACCTGTTGGCTGTCTGCACCAAGATGGCACCATCAAAAGAGGTGCAGAGCAGCATTAGTGATTTGTATATAAAAAATGTTGAAGTTAACAATGCTATTTGTTGTGGCTATAGTATTTTAATTATTAATTAGTCTCTTGGATTATTTTCTCAATCATTTGTCTATAAAATGTCAAATTTCCTACTGTAATTCAAAGAAACCAAGGGGATGTATTATAGTGTCCTGTTTGACCAAAAAAGCAAAGATCACCCGTTTAGCGTCATCTCTATATGTATGACATTTGAGAAACTGCATCTGATTATTAAAACAGTTGTGGAGAAAGTTTTAGTTCAGACTGCGAGAATTGATTAATGTGAGTGTATTGAGTAAATTTTAATGTAAACTTTGAATCATAAACATAATTGTGTGGATAAATACACTGAGCACAGTAACAAACTGTTTTATAGGAAACTATTTGCAGTTCTGTTTTCAGATCTGTTGCAATGTAACAGTTGGTTGAATACGGTGATTTTCTTTTCACTTGCTCCTATTCATGTGTTGCTAAGGGACACTTAAACACAGAGGATGTGTGATAAAATAGTGTATTATCCAGTCTTATCCACATGGTTGAATGCAATGAATTGTAACCATCTCCGATATAAACTGTGTCATGTTGAACACAGCAGTCCCCTTAACTAAAATGTCTTTGTCCAACATCATGTGTGTTTCCCCAGGTGACATTCTGCTGAGCATCAATGGTGTTGATCTGACCCAGCTGACCTACAGTGAGGCTGTTTCCGTGCTAAAGGCTCAGACAGCTCAATCTCAGGTGGTGCTCCGTGTCATCCAGACCCTCTCCGAGGACTCTGAGGAGGACAACGAGGCTGCCAACAAGGATGAACTGGACCCTGTGGACAACCCACGAGATGACACCCCACTGTGGACTCGGTGGCTGGGATTACCGAGGTAGAGCAGCTTTTCTTACTACCAGTTATGAGTTCTGTTCCTACACTTGAACGCTATTCTAACTCTAACCTTGTCATTTCAGCCATATGCATTGGTGCCGTGACATCGTCCTGCAAAAGACCAACAACGAGAGCTGGGGCTTCAGTATTGTCGGGGGTTATGAGGAGAGCCACGGCCAACAGCCTTTCTTCATCAAAACCATTGTGCCTGGTACACCTGCTCACTTTGACGGACGCCTCAAGTAAGTTAAACTCATTTTTACGCCCATATGACACAGTCGGCTTCTGTATCCTTTCGTCAGATTTACCCACTGGACTCTCTCCAGGTGCGGTGACGAGATAGTGGCTGTGAATGGAGCCACAACAGTGGGAATGAACAATTCCTCTCTCATCCCTATGCTCAAGCTGCAGAAGAACAAAGTCACGCTGACGGTGGTGTCCTGGCCTGGCAGTCTAGTATAGCAAAACATTTAATCTCGTTTCCTTCTCACAAACACACACATACCTTGTTCTGTTCAGCTGCATTCATCATTGCCCCTTCCATATGAAAGTCTTTCTTTTAAATTACATTCTTGTTAGGGCTTTTCAGTTACACAATACTGGAACATGTACACACAAACCATCTTGTGTAATAGAAATGACTTTCACGGGTATAATCTCAGCTGGTATCTGGTTGTCTGTGTTTGGTGCACTCGCTGGAACACATGACAGTGAACAAACACACTGTCAGTCAAGGGGCAAACATGATGACAATCACTGAATTATTTGCTGAGTACAAACTGGAAGGATTGCTTTCTCTGGACCACCTTTTTAATCCTCTCCTAAAGCTTTATGTATATATAGATATTTTGCTTGCCTGTTTAATGATGTTATCTTTTGGTAGTCCTATTCAAATGATTCACATAAACAGCATCCAAAGATGAAATGTAGTACTTGGTTTATGTAGAAAGTTGTAAAGATGAATTATAGATGACTACAAAATGGCTGCTGATAGTATAGATGCCAGACATTAAAATCAGGAGAGGATGATTTTTCTAACTATTGACATTGCACTTACAAAATGCGCAGTGTGATTAAGTCATTTTGGAAATTCAAGTAAATAAGATCAACAGCTCCGGCCTCATTGTATTAGAAGAAGAGCCGATCCTACTTAGGCCACAAAAGCAATCAGTGAAATCTCTACTTAACAGGAAACCTGCAAAGATCATTTCCTTTAAGTTTCCTGTTTGCTTTTGATTTTAGCAAATGCCACAACAGGAAAACCTGGACGCATTTATGTTGTTGTTTAAAACTGTGAGCTGGTTTGTTGAAGCAAATAATCAATCATAAGATGAGGAATAAGTGATACATGCCTGTCTACCACTCCTCTGTATGTATTTTCAAACGGTTCATAGTGAATGGCTTTGATAAGTGGTGTGCCTTCAAGGACAAACTACTTGCCTTAAATTGCCACTGTACCTAAATGTTTCCGCTTGTTATTTCCTCTCATTATTACTGAAGACGATTAGGCCCGCTGTACAAAACTTGAAGTTCTGTTTTCTACAAATTCAGATTTTAAACTCAAACTTTGAATTCTGAGGAAAGGCAAGAGCTCCCCATTATTTTCAATTAAAGCCCACACACCGGTGGCTTGATACTCGTCAGCACTTCAGAATACGCTCGTCCCATTTTCCCGGCGTCAACGCAAAGTATAAAACACCGAAGTACTCACCCTTTTTTGTTAGTCCCGCACTAGATTTGTGCCACTCTCGGTACATGTTACAGGAGTCACGTGAGCTGCAACACAACACCCCCTCAGTGTGTGTTGCTTTTCAGAATCTGACTCTAAAGTCAAAATTCTGAGGGAAAAAAAAAAAGAAGTTTTGTACAGTGACCCCAGTCCTCTTTCATACATTATATACTGTATAATGCTTACATGGACTCAGACAAATTGCCTTGTCCAGTAAACTTCCTTGTTCCGGGAGGCCTTTCTTTTATCTTTATACAAGAACAATTTAGAATATTGTCTCATAACTTGTTTTCAAGTCAGAGTGGCTATGAAATATTAGTTATATATGTACTGGCCCACCCACTTTTCTATTATGTCAAATAAAATTGTAACAAATCATGATTTCCTCAAGTTTATCTGGTGTTTAAATGCATTTGTCATAGTCTTAAAGTGTCATGATGGATAAAGGCATTTTGTCAAGATCGTGGGAATTTAGAAAAGGCTTTTCTTTGGTGGGGGTTTAAACTCAAAGAACATCCAGGCTCCCTGAATTTTCAGCAAGTACAAAAAGTGAATCTCAGATATTTCATCTTACAGCTGTGTCGGGGGGGGGAGCACTTGCATGTTCAATTTAATGCAGGTGTTAATAGGGTTCACATGCTGCTATTGGTTCATGTTTCACGATGACCAGGCAGATCAGAAGTGAGTTTTAACAGCATAATACAGAACGAGTACAAATAGTTCAGACCTTTCAGAAATGTCCAATAAACTGTCCCCTCTGTTCATGGCTCATTCTGACCCCTAGAGGACAGAACTTGCACTGCGCCAGGTTCCTTGTTTTAGTAAAAACAATCATTTTAGACTTTATTAAAAACTTGTAAAATTTTTAAACAAGATTTTGCACACAAGTTACCACCTTGTATAGCAAGATAAAAAAATTGTGCTTTTGGGGCCTCTCCTGTTCGTTTTGCTGCAGAACAAGTTGGACCTCCACCTGAGCAAGTCTAATCAGCCACTTAAGGGGAAAACACCTGTGTAAGTGTGCAGGGCATTTACTTTATAGTGCTTCCTATTTTATAAGCTGTAGGCAAAACCAAAGTAACTAGTAATTATAGTTGTCAGATAACTGTAGTGGAGTAAACAGCAATATTTCCTCTGAAATGTGGTGTAGAAGCATAAAATGGAAATAAAGTACAAGTACCTTCCATTTATACTTGAGTGCAGTACTTGAGTAAATGCCTGTAAATCAGCACTGCCTAGTGGTAAACATGATGTGTCAGAACACAACATATGATTTAGACATTTTCATGAAAAATGCACTTTACGTGCTGCATCCCAATGTACTGTACACTATACTGTAACAACTAAATCTGCATGTCACAACTTTTTGTTCTCAAGTTAAAATATTTTTAAATGAAGCTGGTGTTTTAGGTTGGTTTAAAACCTAATTACTATTTGGTTGAACTGCTTGGATAAATTTCACGGAGGGGATTCTACAGTACACTACCATTAATAATTTGAGTCTAAACATACCGAAGTTACAGGAGAATCAGTGCAGTCAAAGGTTACTGAAAATGTCTTAAACAAAGACAGACTGTGAATGTGAGGGAAAACAAAAGGACCATAAAACAAGCCCCAGTGAAGCCCTCCACGTCAGGATTTGGGGGGTGTATGAGATACAGTGGAAACACGGTCCAGGATTTCCCGTTCTGATCCACAACATTCGAAAGCAGCAGCAGGTTCCGGTAGCAGCATTCCTGAGTTATATAAATGTGTCAAGTAATTGCAGGCTGCCTTGTTAAAGTTAACGATTCAACACCTTGTTAAACATGACAAACTGCCACATCTCTAGTAGTGCAGCAGCAGACTGTGGGCAAAGTGTGTTATCAGAGGCCAGTAATGATCTCAGTTTACTTAGGTGACCATCATTCATTGAGTGTGATGGTAAAATGGAATGAAATAGAAACCAGTGGCAAAGAAAAATCTAAATTAATGATTTATTTGCTCTCTCTCCATAGGAATTAGGTCATCATGACATTTACATGACTTGTAACAGGGACAATACTAGGAAGAGGATTTAAGGTTTCCTTTGTACAAGAGAACAGATTTCAACCTGTACTTCTGCGTGGTTCACCAACTACTCCAGAGGCACTCTAATACAGCAGTCTCTTGACTAAGATTCAGGAACATAATACTAACACAGGACAGAATGACTGAAACAAAGGAACCATCTGCTCAGTATGCCATGTACTACTCATGTATGTGCTTCCTAAAACATTGGAAGAACCAAACAGCACAGAGAAGAGTACAAAAGTATAAAATGAATGCAAGTTTTGGATAATTTGAGAAAATAAAAGAGTAGAAGTGCAAAGTTCAAATCATTATCAGAGATGCAACTATCTCTGGATTCAACTAATGATGTCATCTTCATTGGCAAAGACCTCACGGTGGCATGCACTGCTGCTGTCACTGGGTGAACATTCAGGATGCATTATCATCTGAAATCTGGACTCTGTTTTGGGCTCAAGTGCAATAATCAGTCCTAACTCTGGCATCTGTACACTGTAACTGTATGGCTTACAGGGTAAACAGGTCCATATAAACTAGAAAGGTACATAGACATCTTTCATTAATCAATACTATGGTATAGCAATATATTGGCAAAAAAAACTTAAGAGCTAAGTAAATTTGTGTAAACAATGGTATACCACTGTACAGCTTATCCTAACATGGTATTTACAGGTCAAGTTCTTTTACTGGTTAGTTCCCATGTACGGCTGACGTAGATCGTCACAATATGATAAATGTCTCTTGACTAAGATTCAGGAACATAATACTAACACAGGACAGAATGACTGAAACAAAGGAACCATCTGCTCAGTATGCCATGTACTACTCATGTATGTGCTTCCTAAAACATTGGAAGAACCAAACAGCACAGAGAAGAGTACAAAAGTATAAAATGAATGCAAGTTTTGGATAATTTGAGAAAATAAAAGAGTAGAAGTGCAAAGTTCAAATCATTATCAGAGATGCAACTATCTCTGGATTCAACTAATGATGTCATCTTCATTGGCAAAGACCTCACGGTGGCATGCACTGCTGCTGTCACTGGGTGAACATTCAGGATGCATTATCATCTGAAATCTGGACTCTGTTTTGGGCTCAAGTGCAATAATCAGTCCTAACTCTGGCATCTGTACACTGTAACTGTATGGCTTACAGGGTAAACAGGTCCATATAAACTAGAAAGGTACATAGACATCTTTCATTAATCAATACTATGGTATAGCAATATATTGGCAAAAAAAACTTAAGAGCTAAGTAAATTTGTGTAAACAATGGTATACCACTGTACAGCTTATCCTAACATGGTATTTACAGGTCAAGTTCTTTTACTGGTTAGTTCCCATGTACAGAGGGTTAAATGTAAAAAAAAAAAAAGGTATGTTAGGCAGTTTCAACCATCCCATCTACTTGCAAAGAACTGGATTCAAGAGAGGAAACCCATCACACAGCAACTGAATCTACAGACGTGGTGAATTACCCCAGTGCCTTCCTCCTCCTTTCACATGAGTTATTTAAAAAAACTTATACATAAGGCAAGGATAGTTAAAGAAGGTGGAGGCATCACATTCTTCGCAGAGGACTACTGATATAATAAACAGGACACAGGTTGATGGTTCTTTGGGGTAAATGCACTTTTCGAGAGTTTCACTTGTCACATGTAACAAAAACACATGAGAGTGCAACGATGGGGACATGTCTAGCTCTGTCGGGAAAATGTGCAAAATCTGCTCTAAAGCAAAGTGACAGTGTTGCAAGTTCAAATGTACAAGGTACTGGGAGATGTACAGGGTTGTCTCGAGAGACGGCGGCGCAGACCCTTATTCCAACACACTGTATATACAAGGCACTAAGGATAAGATTCAAGGGCCACACCTCCAGTCTGATAACAGCCTCTTCAGTCTGGTCGGAATATAGGATATTTGGGTAAGAATTCTATAAGAATCACCTACAGAGAGATACAAGACAAAACTAATTATGTTTCAGGATTCCTGCAAGATGTGGAAACATACAGCAACTACAGTATTTAACTAGAATGGAGACTATCAGCTGAAAGAGTGAATTATGTTTAAATACCACTAGGCTGCAGCAGCAAATATGTTTAGAAAGATATGTATGGGGTTAAATTTTTCATCAAAATAATGAGGAAACATTAACTACTGTGTCTGGCAAGTGATGACAGCAAATGTATCTGTAAAATTTTATTCAAAATGTATTAAATTAGTTTTCTACAGAAGAGGGTTAGGGCCACTGTCATAAATGTGTTTTAATTCTGACTTTAATCTCAAAACTGAGAAAAAAAGTCAAAATGTAAAAAAGCTTTTAGTGTCCCTTAGTTCTCTTCCATAGTTTTCAGCCAAAATATCAGAACACTATGTGGAGTAACTTTAACCTAAACCACAATCTTTCCCCAACTAAAGCCTTTGCCTCTGGTGACAGTCTTGTGTTGCCAGACATCCACCACGACCACTTCTTTTTACCATTTACCACACTTTACTTGGGAAAACAATCTAAAAACTAAATTTAATTTAATTTTTATTTAACAATTTAGTACTAAATATACATCATATTTTAGAGAGAGGGTTGGATAAAGTTATTTAAGTTTAGTTAACTGTGAAGCATTTATAAACAGCTGTTCATTTCACTGATTTCCTCTTCTCTCTGAAAACATTTTTAAGGGCCAGCTAACCTGCTGTGCACTGACTAAACTAACACTGACTTGCCATTTAAAGATACATAGAGGTTTAAAAACATTATGTTGGTCTCTAGGAATTTATGTGCATTTCTTACTATTTTCTGACAAGAAAATTATCTGTAGATTAATTGGTAGTGAAAATAACCACTAGTTGCAGCTCTTATATTAACACTGAAGTTAAAATCCAATCATTTAAGGTTGCTTTGTTGGTTTTGACAGCATACTTACATATTCCATCATATTACTGCTTTCACATTTTCTTTTACTCAGTTTCCAATGCAGCCCAAGCTGAAGAGAGAAGAAAACACAGACACAATGAATTAACATCTTTCTCCCCCCAACCCCACCCACACACACACACACACACAAACAAAAGAAGAGTCTGTCTGAAATCTCCTCATCAGTGTCAGGAGAATTTGGCAGAAGGGCTGTCTGGTCTTGCTGGGGTCAAACTGTGGCCAGACACCCTGAAGAGCTTCTTTTATGCCTTTGCACAGCTACTAGCTGTAATTTGTTGCTGCGAGACAAAACAAAATTAACACGGCATTTCACTGCTGACCCCACAGACTCTCTCAGGGTAAGTGCACCAGATCTGACTCAAACAGCTCTAAGGTAGTTGTGCAGCAGCTTCTGGGTTTGCAAAACAAATTAATGGTCATTATCCATCATGATGATACTCAGCATACACTGACCACTGACAGACAATTAAGCACTTTCACACAAAGGCCAATATGTGATTTGTCATCTTTCTTACCTTGTGATATAATCTGTTATTTTCCCACTCTAACAACTTCTGAATAGACCTTCTTGTCTGTTGAGCAGAAAACAAATACCTATATATAAGCAGCCAAATACTCATTACTCAATTTTACACTTTAACAGGTAACAGTAAACAGCCACAGTGACAGGATTTATGGACTGAACTCCCAATTTACTAGTAATTTCCACTTTGTTGTCAGTAATTCTGAGTGGTAACACCACTTTTAAATGACAGACTCTTGAGCCGTGCAGCGCAATGAGTCATTTTTACACAGAGCTACTCATTGAACTCAAGTTGTTATTACCCACTGCATTAAGACCAATGTGGCTGAACTGCTCTAGCAGCCCTGAGTAATGAGTACTGATGTAAAGGAGAATTAAACTGTGTCACACAAGGTCAGGGACTTACCCTCTTGTTGAGGCAGATAACAGGCCACAGACTGCAGCCTACTGTACAGCAACAGCACAGGCAGCCGCAAAGAAGCCACTTCACATTCACTGGCAAGTTCTTCTTCAAACAAGCATTCACCCTGCAGATGCTGGTTTTAAACTCCTCTGGTGCTACCTAAAAAAAAGGCTGGATGTATGTACACCAGGGTCTTTGTAGTGGGACTATCAGAAAATGTAAGCATTAACTAAGAGCAAGAAGAGAGTGAGACATTTCATGTGTTTCTTGGTACAGATATGAACATTCCAAATTGCTCAAAAAAACCTGTACACAAAGATCAAAGAGTTTTGGAAAACCAGCAGGTAGATATTTGCAGATGTTGTCCAGAGATCAGATGACATCTCTAAATACTAAGCCTCTGACTTGCTAACCAAGCCCTAGACTGTTCGAGGCAAGAAGGGACTTAAAGGAGAGATAAGCTCAGTGCCTGTGGCATCGCCAGCCAAACAACTTGAATGGATGCTCATTCCTTGCCGAGTCTGTACGCCATAAAACAGGGGTCGTAATCTTTTATGACAGGATGCAAAGGTCTCTTCGCAAACAGCCAAAGACCTCAGAATAAAGCCCAGCAGGGCCTGATCTGCACCTTTCAATCATCATAATTGTGACCTCATCCATCACATGTCACCCTGGGTCACAATACTGAAGGTACTTTTTATTGCCCCACACTTCCCTCGGCCTGCGCTCACCCCTGCAGCCTTTTTGTCTTTCTGCGTCCGACCCAGGAAGCTTTCCTTTCTTGTCTACGCCAGAGTCCTCATTTCATTATTTTATCACCTAGAGCTGGACCCTCCAAAACACCAGTCCTCGTCAACAGAGCCCCATAGATGGCTTACACATTTACAGAGCTGGACAGCAGCACATTCAGGCACTTTACTATACACTGTGGTGCGTCAGTTGAAATGCATCTCCATCAGATTAAAGCCACTTAGAGAGGCTTGAATGGGGCAGTCTGGGGAAGTCGGGGCTGTTAAAGGCCCAAAAGAACAATAAAAATCACTGTGGCTTTAATTACTTAATTCCTCCCACTTGGAGTTGAGCAGAAATAAGCCCGCAAGACTGAAGTGTAAGAAAACCAAAAAGCAACTGTACCTTTCCCGTGAGAACAGAGGGAAATTCTGTGTCAAATCTGTTGCTCAGTCCAAACCTGAAACAAAAACAACAAACAAAATGTGTTCACTGGTACTGTAATAAAATGTTTCTAAAGAGAACAAGAATAATCTAGAGTCAGAAGCCACCTGTGCTTTATATACTGCATGGTTTTCACTGATGAGAATTGGCCACTGTAGATTGGATGTGACATTCATATGGATTCACATAAAGCATCCTCACTTTACCTTTAGAGCCTAAACCTTCTACACAGTATTGTGTAAATACAGGAGTGTTCACACCATTTGCAACTGAACAGTTTTCATGTCATTGTAGAAATAAAAGAAGCATTAGAAACTGGATGGAAGTGGGCATGTGTATTTTGATCTTTTTGACCAGACAGATAAAGCTCAATGATAACAATCCCCATGTGAACAGTAGCAAAGGTAATTGTGTTTGATACCTTCTTATAATTGTCATTAGCATCCAAATGCAGGGTTGGCAAAGGAGGTAAAGTAAGACTCCAGCTGAGAAATAGCATTTGTGGTGAAAGTGAGGGGAGATCTGACCATGAAGATAGTGATGCACCTTCTCAGGTTTTGCAATTCATTCTGACTGACCTACGACATTACGGAGGGCTAATGAGCTTTCAGCTTTGTGCTCCTACAGCCGCAGTCAATGAGTCCATTCACAAAAACATTAATCTGCAACCATTTTATCAATCGAGTCATTTTTCAGCAAACAAAGATTAGCATTTGATGCCTTAGTTTTATCACATCATAGTGATAAATCACAAATTTATTCACTTTCGCACTGCTGATGGAATAAAAGGAGCAATCTAAATACATCTCTGTGAGCTGTGTAAAATTATAACAGGTGTTTCTGACTATTTTCTTACATTTTATAGACAAATTGATTAACATATTCACTGGGAAAATAAATGATAAAGTGTGTTTAGCTAAGTCATGACCTCATGTAACCCAATCACGAAACGGGTAGTCAAAAAGACAGACAGTTAAGCTATATCTGTGGTAGAAGAAGTAAAAATTTAAAGTTTTAAGTTTAAAATTTTGAATAAAAGTATTTGCACAACAACTTAAAAGCACTCCTTTATAAGTACGGTCCTGCACTGAAACGTTTACTTACATAACAGTACAGAAACACCTTCAGCTAAATTCATTTAAAGAATCTAAAGTAAAAGTACTTGACCCACAGTGACTGACACATTATCACATATACATTATTAGTTTGCTAAAAATGAATGCATTACTGCATAAGCATTTTTCAGTTGAAGGTTGTCAATGTGGAGCTAGTGTTAACTATATAGAATTAACTAGTTTAGTCTCGCAAGTCTAAACCTAGGAGTTTGAGCCCCTAGTGGGAGAAGACAATCAAAGTTATGCTCCACAAGTCAGTATTTCTCTCATCTTCACTTTTTGTGGATAATTCCAGCTGTTAAATAAAATTATCTGAGAGGTTTAAAAGAGAAACGACCCACTGGTAGCACTGTTATCATCTCCAATCTCAAACCTTTAACATCTGAAACCTACTACAAGGGGCACCAAACAGACATTTGTTTTCTAAGGTGTTTTGTATTATATTTAATGTCTGTCATGTTTTTTGATATTGATATTCTGAATGCAAATTTTGACAAAACTGGGGCTGCAGCTGAGTTTCATTGTTGCTTAATCTGCCAATTAATCTATGAAACGTGAAAACAATTTGCTGAAAATATCCTTCACAGCTTCATAGAGCCAAAGATGATGTATTCAAATGTCTTGTTTTCTTCCACCAAAGGCCCAAATAAAAACAAATATTGAGTTTATACTGACATATGACAAACTAAAGGCAGGAAATCCTCTCACTTTGGAGACTGGAATCAGAGAATAATTGTCACAGTTTCACAGTTTCTGCTTGAAATTTGACTGAAAGAATTACTGGATTATCAAAACAGTCGCCAGTTATTTTTCTCTGAGTGGACCAATTGAAAAGTTAATTGTTATTAGTTATCCTACAAGTAACTAGTAACGACATTCAACTTATTGTGTGCAGTGGAGTAGAAAGTAAAATATTAATTATTATAAATGGAAATACTCAATTAAAATACAAGTAACCTACCTCAAAATCGTACCTAAATATTTAATTACTTTCCACCACTGCTGCTTAATAAAGTCTGCTGTTATAGCAGCGCTGATGGTGGTGTAACGTTAAGTTGTGGGTCTTAACGGTTGTAACGTTACAGTCAGACTAACTTAGCTAGCGTTAACGTACATGTAAACCTCTCCATACTCAATATCGATTGCTAGTCTACCGCGTTAATGATTGCCATGAGGAAATAAAACTGTCACCGTTAGTTTATGTCGCAGTAATGTTCCCCCTGTAAGCAAACCATTTATTCCCATGTCAAAGCATATGGCTAACTGTTAGTTGTTGTGATTTACGTTAGCTAGCAGGGGTTAGCATCAGCTAAACAGGCTAAAGGATAACAAAGCGACACCAGGAAACAGAGCAGCGACAAACACGGCTTACACTGTGATGTGCCCGGCCCCTCGCATAACCACGGGTTCCGGACAGTATCTGGGCAAGTGTTCCTCACTCACAACATGCTCATCGTCTTCGTCTTCTAACTCATAAATGGTATCAAAGTCCGCCATGTTGGGTAGTAAGACGCTCATGACGTTTCCTGCGGGGTCGCGCACGGACACTCGGGCGAGCGCGCGGAGCTCAAGCTTGTAAATAGACGCTCTGTGCTCATAAGAAACCATGCAGACCATTATCATCGCTAATGTCAGGACGAAATTAGTAGAATATGTCAGCACAGTGGCAAACTCACTTTTTAGCCAATATTATAAGTCTTGCTGTTTGCATTTGGGTTAGTAATTAATTAGGTTAGCCTAGGTTATTAGCCTTGGATGCGAAAGCAGGTCAAAGTCAGCAAAAGTCCTCTTCCTAAAATAGCCAGTCTAGCCACCTGACAGTTAGCCTACCACCTAATTACACATGAACCGTTCACTCTGAAAGGAAAAACATGACCTTTTAATTTCTAAAATACTTGGCTAGATTTACTTTGTGCTGAAGAAGTCTACGGGCGGCATCTTTAAAACATTTTAATAAATGTAAACTAAACTAACCAACATTTGTTGCAAATATGTGAATAAACAACAGGGAATATCAAAAATAGACCTTCATAGCTCTTCATCCATTGACTCCTTTTCAGCTGGCTGGTTTTAAAGTGGGCAACTTCAATGAGAACTTACACTGAACCAATGTTTGTGAGGCAGCAGAGCCTGTTGATATCAGTATTAGTTGATACTGGTTTATGTTATCTGTATTGGTGGAAGCGTTTCAAATATAAAACTGCAAGCTAATTTGACCCAAACGAGGCAAAACTCAAAATCCAGACATTAGATAAAGGACAGGTGTAGCCTACTGCAAAAAAAACAACCTTTTATTTACATTTTGAACGTTGCATCCAAACGTCATTAACATGTGTCCGGATTAAATTGTGCTGAAAAACGCGTGGAAATGATTTGTCAAGTCAAAGCAGTTTGTCCAGTGTGACACACAATCCAGTTTAAACGTCCATTAAAAGGTCCCTGACATCTTACTTTATTCACAAACACATACACTCCAACACGTACAAAAATGATATTTATATCTTATTAACTCACAAACAATTTAATACTTTTAAGTCTGAAACACGTCGATTTTTTCGTTTTTTTTAATCCCCATGTTATTAAAACTATTCTATAAAAAACAATATTTGAAGAGCCTCCAGCATTGCGTTGCTATAAATCAAATGTTTATCCAGTTTTGTGCTTCAGGGCGTGAGTCCAGATGCTCTGGTGTCCTGTCAGCGAGTCGGAGTGCTCAGTTATGTTACGTGGTCCTGAGGGTGAACTGCTTTACTGAGTCACAGTCACTTGCTGTATATTCCTGATAGACGGCAAGGTGTTCATTTCCCGAGGAGGGTACAGTGAACCGTGGATGTCTGAGGGACTGAGGGAGCCCGGCACCGGCAGAGGGCTCACGGAGCCCGGGTCACTGTGCACGGACCCCCCGCTGCCGTCAGACTGACCCATCTTCTTCTTGATCAGCTTCCTCTCTTTGGCTCTGCGGTTCTGAAACCAGATTTTCACCTAAAAAGACACACAAAAAAGAAGATCCAATTAAATCATTTTGAGCGTAAGCTATTTCATTCAGGTCTCCACGCTATTTATTTTACATCAGTAAATTAAAGTAAAAATATTTGATCGAACCTACGAACAATTCTAGGTCTACCTCCTGGTTTAATCCCTACTCTAGCTTTTTATTAAAATGGAATTCATAAAAACAGATAGGTCTAGAGGAAATAAAAACGATTAATAATCAATAACAATAATAAGCATCAATGTTTTGGTCTTATCTACCTCGTTTAATCTCCATGCAATTTCCTACTCAATCAAATCAAATAAAAAATAATAAATAAAAGTAAAATGTCTATTAACAGATAAATAGGAGCAGAACATTACAATCATAAATATCGATAATAAATGTAGATCTAGCATAATTAGGCCATTTCCACATCTTATTTTGCTGTCATCGATTAAAAATATAAAAATCTACTGTATGAATGCAACAAGACCGTATTTACCGTATTTCGACGTATCAGGAAATGATGTTTGTATTGAAATAATTAATTGATTAAAAAAAAGTAATTAAACACAATATATCAGGGGTGAAGATATTTAAATATATCCAAGACATATACATTTCTGGTTTATGGAGCCTATGGCAATAATTTGATAATAAAATCGGGCCTCAATTTGCAGGTTAAACATGTGAAAACAAGCCTATGTGCTGTCATTTAATGCGCATACACAGCACAGCTCAGGCCTATATGAACAGAAATTATTTGTTGCATGTCTTCCTGCGGTGACACCCGACAGAAGTATGGTGGCTACCTGTCTTTCCGACAGACCGAGGTTGACCGCCAGCTCAGATTTCCTCCTGATGGTTATGTATCTATTGAAATGAAACTCCTTTTCCAGCTCCAGTCTCTGATGGTCTGTGTACACTACTCTGTATTTCTCCTTCGTTCTTGTTTTACCTGTGAAAATGACAAAAAAAAAAAAAAGCCAAAACATAGCATAAAGATTTAGCCTTTTAGGATCATCTGTTAACAGACAAGTGGTTGAACTGGAAGATTTACACAGAGAGGTGTGCATGCCAGGACCGGCCTATCTGCACATGGCATCTTTATTAGCTGTGTCTGCTGATACGCAAACTGGGCTTTTTGATCTGGCTTTGATGACAGGAGCAGTGCAGCGAATCTCTAAAAACCAAGAGTCACATCCTCTGGCAAGTTAAACGGAAATCTGTAGAAACTGTAGACTTAACTCACTTTGTTGGACAAAAAAATGAAAATATAATAAAAAATACAAATCAAATAACATCAAAATAAATACAGACAACATGAAATTGTTTTACAATTATGCCAATTAGGTGCATTTGTAAGTAACTTTAAAAACAAATGCCTGCCGATGACAGATCTTGTCAACATGAATAAAGTGATGGCCACATATTCTTACTATAAATGATCAGTTAAATTAATTGAATGAATATGTTGGTGGAATAGTGCAGTTTGATTCTAGGTCAACAAAATGGAAAATGTTTAGAAGCTGTGATTTCTAGGCTACTGTAAAGGCCCACTGCTCCACATTTGAGACATTAGCTGTGAAAAGCGTCAGTCTTTCCGGCAATATAACTCTGTGAGAGGAAGGAAGGTTGGTGCATATCAAAGTGAAGAGGTGTTGAAAGCAAAGGCCACCGCCTGTATATGACGGAAAACACTCAAAACACCAAACAATGTGACAGGGAAGTCGACCTCACATCTCCAGGAATAATGACATTAACATCACAACTGGGCCTGGCGCTGATTCCTCACACCTTTTTTTTTATTTCCAGGAGAGAACACAGACTGAGCTGCTGCTCTTCAGTCCATGCGCTCACCAAAATTATGAGACACAAAATAATCCATGGACACATTTGGCTGATTCTTTCTACTGCTAGTCTGATCCACTTCGTTGTTATAAGGCTATCTCTTAAACTGGCCTGTTGAACTATAGGCTACTAATGTTAACAATCTGTCACCAATGTAAATATAACCAATAAGTGTCACAGGGTTTCATTTTCTGTTCACTTCTTATTCACTTTCTTTTGACATTTTTCCCGCACTAAGTTTGACCTATTGGTGTTAAGGCATCGGGTTTAATTAAGCAAATTTGTACAAAACTGTATTTTAAATGACAGAGAACTACAAGAAAAAGCAAAGTAGCGTTTGTTTAAAACCCAGTGCGACTCAAAGAGAACCACGAACTCCTAGATGCGCAGACGCCTAAAGTATTTCATTCATCTCTTGCAGTCATCTACATATTTTGGCGCAAAGTAGAGGATGATCAACTCACCTGTAGAAGATGACTGCGCAGTTTTACTCATCCACTGGAATGAATTGCGTCTTTCTCTGTCAGGAGTAAGTTGCGCAACATTAACGTTCTCCGGCGGCGGCTGTAACACCGCAGCTCCCGGAGGGTGCATATGACTGTATTCAGATGAGCAGTAAGGAACCTGTCCAGGAGATGAGTTGTTCATGGGTGTAGGAATAGTATTAGGTGGTCCCAGACTATACGCACCCCAGTCTTCTCGTGGGGCGCCATATGTAGGTCCCCAACTCCCTGTAGACTGTGCATGCGTGTCCATGTTTGGCACATGATGGTATCCAGTAAAGTCGGGGTACTGTGGTGTAGAAACAAAGTTCTGAGGAGGCAGATTGATGCTTGATCTTCTCACTGGCCCTTGGTGATACATGCTGCTTTCTTTATCCAGTAGGTATCCCACATACATGGTTTGTACAAAAAAACAATTAAATGCAGTAAAACAGCAAAGGGAATAATGTGGCCTGTTTTAAGGCGACATTGTTGCCCTAAGACTGTTGAAAACGATCCTTCTGCTGTTTATAGTCCAGAGAGAGTCCAAGTGAAATGCGAGGTAGTTCCAGTCTGTCCCCAGTTTCACATGATATGGCTCTGTTGACAAGATGGTAAAGGTATACTGAGGCCTGACGTCAGCTAACTCCTCAGCTCTTGAAGATTTGCATTGAAATAAGAACGACCGGTGCTACCGGCCCAGCTGTCCCCCATGCCTCTGTTCTGTAGCACGTCATCACCTGACAGCGGGCCTATCCTGAACACGACTTCTCCAACTGCATGAATACATTAAAACCACGGCCTATCAGCTGCACGCGTTGCAGGAACCCGCAATAAACTGAGGCAACGCGTCTACAAACGCATTAAAAAGCCTGTGCGTAATGGACAGATGTTTTATTATATATGACTTGTTACAAGCATTCGCTTTCTAATTACAATTAATTCAGTGAGATCCTATATTACTGTCAGAAAACAGTTTTGCGCTTTAGTGCCAGATTGTTTGCTTTCTCAGCGTTATCCAGAAGATACAACAGGTTTAAAACTGTGGGAATTCAGCAGTTTCCAACCACGCTTCACACGTAAATCTGGTATCATTTAATTTATTCACTTGCAAACGAGGTGCAAAGTAGGCTATGAGAGATGTTTTCTTGAAGCAAGCTGGCCCTGAAGTATTCCCTGTTCACACCTCAAGGTCGCACTTCACAGCTAATTCCGGTTACAAGGGAACTCCAGCAACCCCCACTGTGCCAAACAGCGGCCTGCGACACACCAGTCACCACTGTCTCCTGAAATTACAGTGCATTCATTTTCCCCCGACTTTATTCTGACCCCATTCATGAATTAACTTCATCAAAAACTGTTTTTAAAAACGCATTTGGATAGGTAGGCTACTCTGTCAGTTTCTTAAAAGTTTATATACTGTCACCTTTCAGTCTCACTCAACATAAAGTGTCAAATTCCTGATAAGTTTAACAATATTTTTACACCGCACTTTTTCTGTCATGCTCTCAGTTTCTACACTGATCATTAACGTTAAATACCACATTAAAACTCCACCTGTCATTTATTAACATCTTCCTGAATAATTTGACAAGTGTCTGGGTGCTTATTTATTTAACTGGCTTGTGTAAAAGTCCAGGGCTAACTCATATCTGCTGATGGATGCCTCTGACTGTTTACTGACCACAAAATATTTATGAGTCAGGCTAACCACACTGGCCTCTGGCAGTCTACAGCCACTTCTCTGATTTGTACACAGTTTAGTTTGACATGTTTTCACTTGTTTTCCTGTCTATGTGGTGGCTTCAACAGAGACATGACACTGTGGTGTAGTGTCAAGCTGCCACATTCAATGATGTACATAAATTAAGAAAAGATGGAAAAGCACATTAGTGCCTGTCCTCACAGGGAGTCCACATATTTGTATGACTTTGGGTAATTTCTTTGCAGGGCGATGTGTAAAAGGAATTCTTGTCATACAGACTTCATGCACAAAGATCCAGACAGGTCAGGTCATGCCTTCTGAGAAGAAGTTACCTCACTGAGAATTACATGGTTTTTATGCTGTACATTTTAGTTCACTATTCTGGGATTGCACCCTGTAATTTACCTGGTTATATTTGATGTTTATCCCATTTAGTTGTCACCCTCTTCAGATTAGATGACATCACTACATTGTAGCTGCAGTGAGGTACAATAAGTTTGTTGCCCTTTGGTTTCCAGTGTTCTGGTGGATTATTTAGACTATCTGCTGCCCTCTTGTGGATCTTTGCAGCATCTTTAAACTGGTGACAGCTGATTATTTACCTGAAGAGGGCAGCCCCCACAGTACAGTTTGTAATACCCAGAGAAGTGTGTTCTGAATGACAAGACGTTGCTATAATAATCCCATAAAGCAAATTATAAGGATGCAGGCCCTGACCTTAGTTTATAACCTACGATTCTACTGAGTATAGGCAATAAATTACAAACAAAAATGTTTAATGAGCTGCCCATTTTAATACTTTAGTTCTTTTATAAGGTCACTAAACAACAATTATCTTGAGCATCAGGAAAATTCATTATATAAATGTCACAGGAATGAAATGTGAACTTTATTTCAAGTTGGATTTTCCCTTTACGTTTTACCATAGGTTTAACAGTAATGTCAGTATTGATGTCATAGTGGCTTTATTTTTGATTCACTGCTTCTATTGTAAATTGCACTTTGTTTACATTCCGATAATTAGGCGCCATTTCTGGCACACCTCTTTACTGCGAAAGTCCTTTTCATAAGTTCTTTAAATCACATTTCAACCTGTAACAAGCTGATTAAATAATGGTGTGAGGTGCCTTTGGCTGAAGTGCAGTAAATGTTTTCAGTAGGTGGCGCACTTGAGTTACTTATGAGCTGCCTCTAGTCTGTGCAGAAGTAGAGCTGTTGACCACTGAAAGACAGTGATGGGAGAAGTACTCATTAAAAGTGTAAAAATACTTACAAGTAAAAGTCCTGCATTCAAAATGTTACAAAAGTATTGGCACCAAAATAAACTTAAAGTATTAAGAGTACTCATTATACAGAACAGCACATTTCTCATTAATATATACAGTATATCATATGCTTGGGTTATAATTATTGACATATTGTTGTGTACTTCACATTTAATGTTGCAACTGGTCAAGGGGAAGCTAATTTTAACCTTGCGTATAATTTGAACTACTGGTAGCTTTTGACTATTTCACTAAGGCTCAAAAAAGGCTGTCTGTTCCTGACCAGGGTCATGGGTTGGCTGGAGCCAATCCCAGCTGACAGTGGGTGAAAGGTGGGGTCCACCTTGGACAGGTCACCAGTTTGTCAGAGGGCTGACACTTAGAGACAGACAACCACACACACTCACAATTTAGAGTCACCAATCAACCTCAGTTGGATGTCTTTGGACTGTATGTGGAAGCCGGAGTACCCGGAGAGAATCCACACAGGCACAGGGTGAACATGCAAACTCCACACAGAAAGGCACCGGGTGGGGCTCAAACCCATAACCTTCTTGCTGTGAGGCAAAAAAAGCTAACCACCATGCCACTGTGCTGCCAATAAAGTCTTGTGATTATACCATATTTTGGATAGTTAATCTGATTCTGAATAGTAACTAAAGTTATCAGAAAATGTAGTAGAGTTAAAAACTACAATATTTGCCTCTAAAATGTAGTGAAGTCAAAGTAGAAAATAAAAATAGTGAAGTAAAGTACAGATACTTCAAAACTGTACTAAAGCACTTGAGTAAATGCAAGTTAGTTTCCACCCTCTGTGGGACAGAGTCCAACGACTGACAGCAAACATTTTTTGTAGACCTGATTTTTAAAAGTCAAATGCAAGGAAATGGAAATAAAAACCACCTGAAATACATGAATACACTGCATGTGTCCTAACGTGTCTGCGATGTCAGTTTTTTTCTTTCTCATAGCTCCTGATGTTGCACAGATGCACAGCTCAGTAAAGTTAAACCTAGCTGGAGGTGAGGGTGATCCCTTCCAGGATGTTTTGAAGGGTCATGTTGGGTTTACTGGCTCAGGCCAAACTGCACTGATATGCCACTCTGACAGAACAACTTTAGACAAACTCTCTGAGCGCTACTAACCTTGACCTTGTCCATCACAGTGCACTTAACCTTTCCCAGTTTTTTTAGACAATGCGAGTCTGGTCTTGTATCTTGCTGCATTTGGAACCTTTGACCAGGATGTAATAGATGTTGGAGGATGATTTGAGTGACTCCAGGAAGTGCATTTTCATATGACAATAGATGATGCTAAAGTGAAATTCACCCTTTTCTTGCTTTGAATATTAACAAATGTGCAACACTGAAAGTGCTTTGCAAATAAAATGACAAAATTACTGAAATTTCTCATTCAAATGAACAACGTAACCAAAGCCTCATCTTGCTCTGAGCTCAGCATTTGTGTTTATATTGTAAATCAGTGACAGGCAGTGGTGAAGCAGCCCAAGAATTTATTTGGTTGCATAACTTCGCTGAAGTAATTGATGTAGCTACAGAACTTCTCTGCAGAAGAGGACGTGAACTGTGACCATCTGCTACTATTTTTAGAGAAATTGCCCACATTCTTGAGATGCAGATGCTGGCCTTTAGTTTGTAATGTGTGATTCAAAAAAAAAAACATAGGATGCTGCAAAAGTTATATTTGAATATTCTGATTAATGTATTCAGGATGTTACAGACAAGGCAGTTTCTGTTTACAAGCTGTTATTATTTTACTTGGGAGAAAACATTTTTTATTTCCTGGGTGTAGGCGTTTTGAGTCATTCAGGCATTTTTAGTTGTAAATTGTGGGAAATGAATGTCATCATGTGAAGGCCCACAGTAAACAGAAAAATAAAACATTTACACAGGATGTTTTTAGCTTTATTTAAATACATATAGAGTATATACAAGCTCTGATCTTTTGTAATTGAATCAGCATGCTGACATGTTGATTCTAAGCAGCTACAGTCTTTACCATGCTTCATTTGGTGTGTTAGCATAGTAACATTAGCTAATTATCCACAGACACAAACTACAGCTGAGGGTCATGGAAACGTTTTTGCAGGTATTTCATAAAGCAAAGCTTTGGAGAGCCTGACCAGATGATGACGCTAGATGACATGTCAGGAGATTACAAAAATTAGTACGCTCTTTCGGAGGACATGAATGTCTGTATCAAATTTTATAGCAATCCATTCAATAGATGTTGAGACTTTTAACAAGAAGCCATAAATATTACCCTTGGTGGCGCTAGAGGAAAAGTCAGGGGATCAGCAAATTCATTAGGATTCATCCTTTGGGAATGTTAAAATACCAAAGCTATCCATCTAATCGTTGTGCAGAGGTTTCAGCCACCGCCCTTCCACAGAGGTCATCATGCTGCTGTCATGACTAAAGATAATCAAAAGAACAGTGTGCAGATTCTCAGAAACCTAAAATTAGGTGACATAAAGTTACATCTGACACAGGAAACAACCGATTTCTAAGAAAAAGCAATCATTTTTTCATGAATCATATATGGTGACCTAAGCCACAAAGTGCCACTGCAAATGCCAGTTTCCTAACTGTGCATATGACAAATAAACACTTTGACCTTTAAATGGTTGCAGCTCAGCAAATGAGCAGACCAGGCCAGAGCACTAGTCACCACATATTTGAAAAATACTTGTTGCATCAAGTGGATTTCAGTTCTCCAAAAGCAGCCACAGAGCAGCAGGGTGTCCGGCAGAAGATGGGCGGCACCAGAACCAGAACAGAAACTCCACAGAGAGGGATTACCACAAAAAACATGCATCTGAGCTCTAAAACAACCCCTACCATGTTCGCATTAATTATGCCACTGTGGTTGGAGCATTTTTCCCAGGCCCTCCTGGTGTATGAGCATTAAACCCCCACCAGAGAAGTAAACAATAGGGGGCAAGTAGCTGAGCTGGTTTCACTGCACTTTTCGCCTTTGAATGGGCACTGATGAATCTGAAGGCTCCAGAGGGTGCCGGCCTGACATAGTTCAGCTGCTGTTCTCTGGAAACTAAAGTCAGGCTCAGCGTAGCTTCTGAACCATATAGCAGGGGTTTTCAACTGATTTTGACCCCGGCACCACCATTGTGACCATCGAGTCAATGGAGATGTCGCCACTGTCCTTATTAATCCACCCTGGGGCGCCTATGGGCTCAGACGTAATTTGTGATTAGACCAGCCAGGACCAAACCTGGAACATTACAGGAATGTGGTGCTTCTTGATCACTGCTGCTGGACACCGCTAAAATATTTTACTCACTAGTGCTGAGTAACCAGAAAACACAGATTCCTCTTTCCCCCCAGTGCAGCATCGTCATGGTCTCAGACATTCACATTGCTGTTACAAATGATAATAAACTAACCTGCTGTTTGTTTTTTCCCTGCCCTTTGAGCCACAGAAGCTCATTGTAGAAGAGACTATTTAGTTGCATGTGTTGTTGGCTCAGACTCTTACTTTGCTTAAGGCTCATTGTTCTGCTTTTAGGTGAGAGGCATAACTGTGGCTTACCCATTATTCACCTCCTTGGGCAGGGGTCTGGGAGGAGCAGTGTGCCCATTTATATAGGGAAAGGGGAAATCTTTGTACTGCTTGGTTGATGGCCTCTAACCAGTGTATGATAAGATTTAAAGCTGCTCAAATTCAGATGGATTCTGCATGTTTTTGGACATAGTTTCAAAAGTTCCCCGGATTCATAAATGCTTCTTTGTTAAATGATTAACAGAATGTTTTGGAGCTTTGTTTTTGGGAAGAGGCTATGGAAGTGGTCAAGGAAGGGGGATAGGGGGTTTAAAAATGCAAGTGTTAAATGAGGGAATCAAAAACAGACTGCGCAGTGGGTGTGGTAGTTTAATTATTACTAAATCTTCTACAATAGTAAAAGTTTTATACCTGAAGAAGACCATTTCCCTGAGATTCACAAGACCCTTTTCTGAGTCTAGGTTCTATAGATAAGGCAAGTTGTTTGCTGTACAGGCTTGGAGCCAAAGTATTAAGACTTTACATTGTTTTACACATTCCATCTTGACTCCTGTCCTGCTCTCATCTGGTCAGAGAACAGTGATAAGACGTTGCGTGTAATTACTTGATGCTCTGCAGCATATTTATTTAATCAAATATTATTAAACTATGAAAAATCTCAAATAGTTAAAATCGATACTGTTAATTCTACATTGTGTGGATTTAAAGACAACATGCAGAGATGGACTGATTCATTACAAAAGAAAAAAGCAACAAAAGTGTAAAATAGAAACAGGTGGGATGTTTGTGATGTTGTGCAAACTGGAGTGTTTCTTTATACAAATGAATGAATGGTTTTAAAAGGGTTTTATTTTTGTGGTATGAATATATAAAGACACCACAAATGAACACAAACATACAGTTGCAAAATGCTCCATATACATGTTTGAACTATTCCCAAATCTGTCTAAAAATAACAAGAAAAAATAAATAATTTTAGCAAATGTAAACTCATCAGGCTCAGTTTTGATCATCTGTTCACCAGAAGAGTTCAAGGTTTTCCTCACATTTCCTGGAAACATTTTTAAATAATTTTAATTTGTACAATACAAAGGTGAACAGAACTCACTCTTAATGACCAGAGGAATAACATCAGCTCTCAAATGTGGATCAAAACATCCCTGTCTTCTGGACCAGCAAGATGTAATGTGATTCAGATGTACAGTGCCTTGCGAAAGTATTCGGCCCCCTTGAACTTTGCGACCTTTTGCCACATTTCAGGCTTCAAACATAAAGATATAAAACTGTAATTTTTTGTGAAGAATCAACAACAAGTGGGACACAATCATGAAGTGGAACGAAATTTATTGGATATTTCAAACTTTTTTAACAAATAAAAAACTGAATAATTGGGCGTGCAAAATTATTCAGCCCCTTTACTTTCAGTGCAGCAAACTCTCTCCAGAAGTTCAGTGAGGATCTCTGAATGATCCAATGTTGACCTAAATGACTAATGATGATAAATAGAATCCACCTGTGTGTAATCAAGTCTCCGTATAAATGCACCTGCACTGTGATAGTCTCAGAGGTCTGTTTAAAGCGCAGAGAGCATCATGAAGAACAAGGAACACACCAGGCAGGTCCGAGATACTGTTGTGGAGAAGTTTAAAGCCGGATTTGGATACAAAAAGATTTCCCAAGCTTTAAACATCCCAAGGAGCACTGTGCAAGCGATAATATTGAAATGGAAGGAGTATCAGACCACTGCAAATCTACCAAGACCTGGCCGTCCCTCTAAACTTTCAGCTCATACAAGGAGAAGACTGATCAGAGATGCAGCCAAGAGGCCCATGATCACTCTGGATGAACTGCAGAGATCTACAGCTGAGGTGGGAGACTCTGTCCATAGGACAACAATCAGTCGTATACTGCACAAATCTGGCCTTTATGGAAGAGTGGCAAGAAGAAAGCCATTTCTTAAAGATATCCATAAAAAGTGTCGTTTAAAGTTTGCCACAAGCCACCTGGGAGACACACCAAACATGTGGAAGAAGGTGCTCTGGTCAGATGAAACCAAAATCGAACTTTTTGGCAACAATGCAAAATGTTATGTTTGGCGTAAAAGCAACACAGCTCATCACCCTGAACACACCATCCCCACTGTCAAACATGGTGGTGGCAGCATCCTGGTTTGGGCCTGCTTTTCTTCAGCAGGGACAGGGAAGGTGGTTAAAATTGATGGGAAGATGGATGGAGCCAAATACAGGACCATTCTGGAAGGAAACCTGATGGAGTCTGCAAAAGACCTGAGACTGGGACGGAGATTTGTCTTCCAACAAGACAATGATCCAAAACATAAAGCAAATTCTACAATGGAATGGTTCACAAATAAACATATCCAGGTGTTAGAATGGCCAAGTCAAAGTCCAGACCTGAATCCAATCGTGAATCTGTGGAAAGAACTGAAAACTGCTGTTCACAAACGCTCTCTATCCAACCTCACTGAGCTCGAGCTGTTTTGCAAGGCGGAATGGGCAAAAATTTCAGTCTCTTGATGTGCAAAACTGATAGAGACATACCCCAAGTGACTTACAGCTGTAATCGCAGCAAAAGGTGGCGCTACAAAGTATTAACTTAAGGGGGCTGAATAATTTTGCACGGCCAATTTTTCAGTTTTTTATTTGTTAAAAACGTTTGAAATATCCAATAAATTTCGTTCCACTTCATGATTGTGTCCCACTTGTTGTTGATTCTTCACAAAAAATTACAGTTTTATATCTTTATGTTTGAAGCCTGAAATGTGGCAAAAGGTCGCAAAGTTCAAGGGGGCCGAATACTTTCGCAAGGCACTGTAGTTATCATGCATATAAGTCCTTAGAGTTGGTTTAACCAAGATAGCTTTAGTAATGAATTGTTCTTTATCTGTGTTGTTATTAGTGCTGCCAGGCGGCTGTCGTGTTAGCTGTCAAGGAAACAGAACCGGCAGGTTACTGAGATCTTGAACTAATTTTCTGTCTTTGATATGAATCAGTTCATTTTTTAACAAAGTTTTTGAGCAGCTTGACTCTCATGATCAATTTAATGGGAGTCCTCATCCTTCTGCCTGTATGAAAAAAGATAAACAAGTTGTTTGTTGCTAAAAGAAAACAAAATCATGACAGTCAAGAACCCGTTCCACCTCCGACATCCTTCCCTTGTTTGTTTGTATCTCATATTCTGGAAATAGCCCATATCGGATGTTGTTGATGTGTGTTTGACTGTAATGTTGTGCACCTTACAGTAAACACTGTAAATCTTGTGAGGACAAGCGGAGGCAGTCAAGGGTTCAACCTGTCCTGTGGCATGTGGTTCCCTTGGACACACCCAGTGCCAGGAACCAGGGACACTGTGCTCCCATAGGAAGCCCTGTGTGTGGCGTCGTCCAGTCGTGACCAGGATGATTGTATGTTCCTTCCTTTCCCACTTGCAGGGGCATTGTCCTGTTGATCAGACAGGCTGCCGGCACCTTGTCCTGGTGAGGAAGTGCGCTGCTCACAGCCCAAGGAGCAGCAGAGGAGCCAAACACTGATGACACAGACCTTTTCATTAAGGTTTCATTCAGAATCCAAGTGGGAATAATCAAGCGACATTTGATTTAGTGAATCAAAGTTAAGAATAGTCTGAAGCCTAGGTTCATACTCGCTTGTGCCGATGGTTCCCAGCACAGGGGGGTTGCTGAGGGGCTGCAGGATAAATCTGAGTGGTCATGAGATGATTTACAGGAACAAGGAAAACACACACCTACACACGCCTTTTTCTTTCCACCTTTTAGAATGTTTAGATAACTTTACAGTGGATATGGAAAGTATTCAGACCCCCTTAAATTTTTCACTCTTTGTTATATTGCAGCCATATGCTAAAATCATTTAAGTTCATTTTTTTCCTCATTAATGTACACACAGCACCCCATATTGACAGAAAAACACAGAATTTTTGACATTTTTGCAGATTTATTAAAAAAGAAAAACTGAAATATCACATGGTCATAAGTATTCAGACCCTTTGCTCAGTATTTAGTAGAAGCACCCTTTTGAGCTAATACAGCCATGAGTCTTTTTGGGAATGATGCAACAAGTTTTTCACACCTGCATTTGGGGATCCTCTGCCATTCCTCCTTGCAGATCCTCTCCAGTTCTGTCAGGTTGGATGGTAAACGTGGGTGGACAGCCATTTTCAGGTCTCTCCAGAGATGCTCAATTGGGTTTAAATCAGGGCTCTGGCTGGGCCATTCAAGAACAGTCACGGAGTTGTT
>NW_018127882.1:5759478-5825173 GCF_001952655.1 Monopterus albus | reverse complement strand
GGACGGCCAGCTCTAGTAAGGGTTCTGGTCGTCCCAAACGTCTTCCATTTAAGGATTATGGAGGTCACTGTGCTCTTAGGAACCTTAAGTGCAGCAGAAATTTTTTTTGTAACCTTGGCCAGATCTGTGCCTTGCCACAGTTCTGTCTCTGAGCTCTTCAGGCAGTTCCTTTGACCTCATGATTCTCATTTGCTCTGACGTGCACTGTGAGCTGTAGGGTCTTATATAGACAGGTGGGTGGCTTTCCTAATCACGGTCAATCAGTATAATCAAACACAGCTGGACTCAAATGAAGGTGTAGAACCATCTCAGGGATGATCAGAAGAAATGGACAGCACCTAAGTTAAATATATGAATGTCACAGCAAAGGGTCTGAATACTTATGACCATGTGATATTTCAGTTTTTCTTTTTTAATAAATCTGCAAAAATTCTGTGTTTTTCTGTCAATATGGGGTGCTGTGTGTACATTAATGAGGAAAAAAATGAACTTAAATGATTTTAGCATATGGCTGCAATATAACAAAGAGTGAAAAATTTAACGGGGTCTGAATACTTTTTGTACCCACTGTATTTCTTTAAGAAAAACTATTTAAATGCAAAAAAAAATGTGTGGGGAGGATCATTCTTTGTTTGCTCTGAGTTTCAGGAAGAGCATGTGTGTAATGCTCTCTGAATAACAGAATAAATTATGCACAGAATGTTTACAGCTCTACGGCTTTCAGGTAGATTGTTGATTATTTTTATAATATTAAGCAAAATGATCATATGCTAGCAGCTCTGTGGTGCTGTGAGGCTGATTGATCAAGCACTAGATGGAAAGTCACATCTACAGATACTGTGAATGTTGGCACTAAATTGCAAAGTATTCCATCCAGTATTTCTCAAGATGTTTGATTCTGAACCACAAATATCAACCTCATGGTGGCACTAGAAGAAAAGCGAAGGGATCATTAAGGTCACCAGGGTTTGTCCTCTGGGAATCATTGGTGGACAAACCTCTAAAGGGACCACATAACGCCCGTGCTGGCATCTCTCCATTGGCTTCCGGTGCATTTTAGGGTTTGTTTTAAGACTTTTATTTGTTTATAAGTCCTTAAATGGGCTGCCACCATCTTATCTCGTGGAACTTTTGCGTCCGTATAATCTGTCGTGGTGCCTCAGATCAGCTGATCAGCTTCTTCTGGAGGCACCGAGGGCCAGGCGTAAAACGAGGAGGGATAGAGCCTTTGCTGTGGTGGGTCCAAACCTGTGGAATGCTTTACCGGTTTATATTAGGCAGGCCCCCTCGTTGTCTATTTTTAAGTCTTATTTGAAGACCTACTTGTATTCATTGGCGTTTGGCCAGGAATGAGACTCTGTCTGTAGTGTTAGAGTGTTTATTTTATTGTTTATATTTTTTTATGTGTTGATTTTAGATTTGTATGGTATGTTAAGTGCTTTGGTCAGCTGTGCAGTGGTAAAGCGCTATATAAATAAAGTTGAGTTGAGTTGAGAGTTGAGAGTAAAGGCCATACAGCAGTGATGAGGAGAAATCTGTCTCCCTTATGTAGGTAATTCAAGCAACTGTTAGATGACACTGCAAGTAATGTATAAATATATCATCTTTATTCATTTATTTACTTCATACAGTATGCTCAGGTAACAGTGCTGGGAACATTACTTCATTAACTTGCTGAACTACATGAACAAAAACAAAAAACTAACTAAATTAACAGAACCAAATTTTAGACATAATTATAAGCAGTGAACATGGTGATGTTAGGATGGCAAGAAATAATAAAAAACACTGAAAATGTTAATTTCTTACTGCGGTATGTACTAAAGTTAGAGTAAAATAAAATCAGAAAGCTTTGTAACATGTGACCTCAACATTGTTCACAATAACATACCTTAAGAATACAGAAATTATACGTATCAGTGCAGAACAGAACAAATTGGTCCACAAATACTCACTTTATACTGTAGTTTACTCACTGACAATACTGATTTCTCAACAAACACAAGCTTGCCACATTTCTGCAGGGTGTGTGTTCAGTAACATGTGAGTGCAAATGAAGGTTTGGTCCACAGTACATTCAATGCCTGCTGTACTACAAACAAGGATAAAGTGGGGATTTTCCATGTTAATGCGTAACTGAACCAGAGCAGACTAGTGCCTACAAACATCACACATGCAGAGTAACTGTAGCCTGCCCTGCACGCTTTTCCACTTAGCACAAGACGGAGGACAGAGAATATCCATGTACACATGGGTGATAAATCAGAGGAAAAACTAGCACAAAGTGAACACAGACTTTTTTAGTAAAGTGTCTTCAGGTGCAGGGGGGAAACATCTTTCTCTCTCACTGGGTTCAACGCAACTTTTCATACTCATTAAGCCATTCGGTCGCCTAGAGCTGCAACCATTAGTCAGTTCACTGATGGTAAATTTACTGGCAGGTATTATGAAGCAAAAATCACTGATGTGAGGAACGGATGATTTTCTTTGTCATAAATTATAATAAACTGAATATATTTGGTTTTGCTGGGCAGACAAATGAGCACATTTGATACAAAGCACTGCTTTTGACTCTGGAGCATCAAAATGGGGATTTATCTCAATGTTTGATATTCTGTGAATGAAAAGATAAACCAAATAATCAAGAAAATATTCAGCAGATTAATCAGTGACCCACTCATTCATTCAGGGTTTTCCTCGGATTTATCACCCACCTGTACATGTTTCATGTCAGTGAATACAGCAGCACAAATGGCACATAAGTCTGGAATTAAACACTGGGATATTACATACTGATATCAGGAAGACTGAGCTGGAAAATACTTTGGTTAACTGTTAAATATGAATCTAAATGAACAAACAGAGGTGGATTACTAAGTGACAGTGTCTACAATCTAAATAAATACACAATTTGCTTTACTAGTGGTTTTGAATAAACTGTTCCTGAAATCTTACTCTAAACTTGTGTTTCTAACTCAGTTTGTACGCAATAAAACCAACAAATCTGGTTTCCTTGTCACATCTGTTTTAGTTTAACCAAACAAAAATGTGATCTTCTTCATTACCAGATTGAGTCTGGAGGAGGACTCTACATATACAGTAACTCCTCACTTAAACACCTTCATGGTCAAGCTGTAATGTTAAATGCCATCTGGTCTCACTCTCAGCTTTACCCTGTTTCCTCCATTAACCGGTGATTCCCATGACCTAAACACATCCACCACCACATGAGGGACAGAGCACCCCTCTCCAGGAGCGATCATATTTCAAATAAGAGACTCCTCAAAATTACTAATTAATATGTTTTTAAACTTTAGCCAACCTTCTTTCCTGCATTACAAAAAGAGCTTCTCTTTAGCTTTACAAACAAATTACTTTCCAGTAATTTACTTTTTACAGTAAATTACTTTCCAGTAATCGGTTTGAGTTATCACAGTGAACGTGGACGGACCAGTAGCATTAACATGGGCCTATGTCTGAAAACTGGAAACTAACAGTAACAGTTTACAGGTTTCCCTTTTTCACATAACATGAACCCTGGAAACTGGAAGATGCAGAAGTTAGAGTCATTTCAGAGCACCCTTTCTAAATACTTTCTCATGGAATCTCATGTTTCTCCCACTTAAACGTTGCTTCAAAAGCAATCCAGAGATAAGAGTCAAAGCAGAGGAGAACAAAGAAGGCTGTCAGATTCTCCAGGGCCAGAGGCTACACAGGAGGGGTGGAGTATCGCACCACATAGTTATAGTCAGGTGGTGGGCTGTGACACTCCAAGCTGATGTCCAGAGCCGAGTCATCCAGTGTTGAGTCGTCCTGGCTGAGGTCTAGAGAGGGAACTGTGGGTGGGTACTTCTTCTCTGTGTCCGTCAGCACAGACTCTTTACTCTTACTTGCTGCCTTTATCCTGAAAACACCAAGAGACACAGGATAAATACACTAATCCTATTACCACACAATTCATCCATGTGCTTAAAAACTCACCTCTAAAAATACTAAATAATCTGTCACTGCAAAGTGACACTTTTATAGTCATAATTTAAAGCAATGAATCATAAAATCAGCCAACTGATGAACTGCTTTGATAAACTAATATACTCTGGTTTCAGCTGCTCACAGGTGAGAATCTAATGCTTTTCTGTTTAGCATAATTGTAAACTGCATATTTTTAGGTTGACTGGACAAACCATCTGAAGGTGTCAGTTTAATCTCTGAGAAAAGGGACATTTATGAAATCATATAGATAAAAGTTGACTCTATTATTCAAGATTAATATCCAGCTTCTCCTAGTTGTTCTGTCCACAGAAAGCAGAGCTGTAGCTATGTAACTGGATAACGGACACATTATCCACCTTGCTCAATAAACAGACATCCCTAATTGCACTGATAAGCTGAGCTGGGTGAAAACTGGTGAAGTCAAAAAAAAAGCTGTGCACTTGATATGTTTTTTTTTTTTTTGAGACAACTATCACCCTCACAGCAGAAGGGCCATTTGGATAATCTGTGATTTAAGAAATGCCCCTTATGAATCTGTATGATCAGACATTTATCTTTGATGTAATCAATCATCCTGAGCTTTTCTGCTTCACTTAATGCCCAGAATATTAGTAATGGCCTCTTATTGTCTTCGGAGGTTGCTAAGGGTTTCCAGAGCTTCTCTCTCGAGGGCAAAGGGTCAGAGCCCAGCGGGGGGGAAGAAATGTCACTGTACTGGAATGCTGCCCAGATGAATGGCTACTTTGGTCTATCACAAAATTAGTAATACAATAGCACAGTGCTGATTTGCCAATGCCAAGGACAAGGTGGAGGTACAATTGGTTATTGAGTAACAGGAAACAAATAAGCCATGATGAAAATCAATTTTTTCCAAAGCTTAGTCATCTATTATGGTAAAATGCATTAACACGTCCATGGGGTTTAGAATGTGAGCTTGTGCAAGAAGGACTTGTTGTTTTGGATTTTAATATTTATCTTCAATATCGTAAATCAATCAGTCTCAAGGGAGTTTAAAATCTGTACCACGTTATGACACCCTTCATCCTTAGACATTCAGTTTGGAAAGAGAAAACTCCCCACAACAGCCTTTAGAAATGGAAGACAGCTCAGAAAGAGCAACGCTACAGGCAACTTCCCTGGTAATACTGTACAATAAAGTAAAAAAAGGCAGGTTAAAAGAGCAATTAAGGCCGATGGAGCAACAGGTGGACCTGTGCTAAACAAAACAGCCGCAGCTTTATAGCTAACAGGAACCCTCACGGGTTCACAGATGGTAGCAATTAAGTGGTTGCCCAGCAAGGAGATCCCCCCCCCCCTCAAAGTATCGAGATCATTCCCTGCATGCCTGGGCTGACTCTTTCTGCTGTGCCGAGGCCTGCGGACACAAGCAGAGTTCAGAGGTTAGACCCTGTGAATTAACCCTGCCACCAAGCTGCTGTAAAGTTAATATGTAAGCCTTAAAACACCTACAGAGACGCTCCTAGGAAAAAGATTTACAGAAATTGGACTCAGATTTGATGATATCCTTAAATAACCTATAAAGTGAGAACACATTGGCTGTAAGAGGATCCACATCTTAAAGTCATTAAAGGTTCACGGGGATTTCTGTCTTCGTCACTCCTTTGAGATGATCTGTCTTGTTACGAAGCATTGCATCGCAGCAAACAGCCATGACTCTAAGTTAACTCAGTGTGGATGGTATTTGAAAACAGAGATTTTAGTGTGTGCTCTTAAAACAGCCAAACATCAAGAGATGCACTCCCTCTGCTTTTGTGCTCAAGCTCATCAGTTTTTCACGTTCAAGCTTTTTCTCCTCCTACCTCTCCTTTGTGCCACTGTCGCTCACACTTGGCTTCTTCAGACAAAAGGGAAAACTAGTCACACACTCCTTTTTAAAGCAAGAGAAACTTGTGCGTTTGTTATAGCATCTATATTCCAGCACAATGAGGAGGTGTCCAAGCAGGTATTTTTCATTCTCTTCCTGTGTGACTGTACGTGGCACACGTGGGGGAGGGGGGGGGTGCCGTGTAGTGTAGTGTACATACGCAAGAGCCATGATGCTCAGCGGACGGCCTGCCAGCGATTCGAGGCGCTTCAGTGTCTTCATGTTGTCAGATGAGAGTCCCATACCGCTGTCTGACTGACTGCCCTGGTGATTATGGAGAGACAGATGGAGAAGAGACCATTAAAACCCCACATGCCATTTTTGAATTCTTAGTTATTTAAAGAAAACAAACAACAAATATAATATGTAAGGAAGCAAATTATATTTCTAAAGCATCTTCCAAAACAGAGAATGTGACTCACCAGTGAACATAAAGTAGCATGCAATACCATGAAATGCAAAAAGAATTTCAGGGGACTAATTACACCAAAAAAAGAAAACAGGGAATTTCACTTGTATGTGATGGTTTAAATGTTTAAAGGCAGACAGGAAATGAGGGGAGAGAAAGAGGTTTGACATGTAACAAAGGTCCCCGGCTGAATGAAACATTCTGCTTATGTGCTATAAACCTTTCATTAGGCCCAGGTGATCCAGCGAGCCACTGTCAATGAAGATTTTCTATATATTCCAGGGATGTGCTTCTAGTTAAATGTCCAGTGTCTCTCATCTAACTAATATCTTGGTTTAAAAAAGTTAAAACACGAATTATGAGTCTGTGTCTGGTTTAGTTTTAGAATGACTATCTCACCCCGCAGTTCTCATTTGTCCTGTTCTCCATGGTAACCTCATCAAAGGTTTTCACACTAGCAGGACAGATCTTGATGTTCCTGGCAAAAAAAATAAAAATTAAAAATTCTGGTGTGAGACTTCTGTACCCTAAAATGCTCTGCTTCTCCTCAGAGTATCTTTTGGTTAGACTGGACCCAAAAGGCAAAGGTCAGCAACAAAACCACAGGAACTTAATAGCTTAGATCAACAATGTGTAACATCTATGACACTGCACTTTGAAAATACACCCTGTTTACTTTGTATGTCAACACCCAGGGGCTAAAACTACTGCTCACTTTAGCTTAAGGAGTAACTGTCACAGCTGCATTTCAACACCTCCTCCACTTGAAGGACCTGTGAAAACCCAAGGGTTCAACAAATATTATTTTAAGCGGACATCAATCTTGAAGCTGGCTCTATGTTTTTGGGGAAATTCCTTACAGGAGACACAATATTGAAAGCTGCTGTGTGTATATTTCTTATCAGGTGCCAGCGGGGTACCTTGATGTCCTCAGGTCAGACCCAAATGTTTAGTCTGAGTGTAGCACTGGAACAATATTTATTTGGGACATTATTCAGTGCAAAATGGGGAATTGATTTACACATTTCCTTCACAATACTGACTCACCACAGTTTGCCATTAAAAGTCTGAGGATTGGTTTGCACTTCTTTAAGATGAAGTGATTTATAGCATTTCCTTTGAATGTCTCAGTAAGTTCACAGAGGAATGTACCAGATTTGAGCCAACCAGAGACCACAGCCTTTGAAGCTGTGCTTTGAGCTAACATGTTCACAAAGACAGTACTGTACTGATATTTAGCAGGTATAATGTTTACCATATTCATGATCTTAGTTCACTATGTTGGTATGCTGACAGTTCCTAATTAGCTTAAGAGGTAACTGTCACATGAAGTACAGCTGAGGCTAATGGGAATGTTTTGCAGGTCATGCACCAAAGTACTGGACAAATTAAAATGTTGACCTGATGATGGCATTAGATGAAAATCATCACCCAAGTCATCAAAACGATCAACCTCACAGTGGCACTTGAGGGAAGGTCAGGGAATCATCAGTCATTAGGATGAATCGCTGGACACTGTGGGTATCAGTACCAAATGCCATTACAATCCACACAATAGCTGTCAAAAAATGCCAGGACCAAAGTGGTGGATTAACTGACTGTGACACCAACTTTGCCATCCTTTTAGTCAGTTTCTGCACTACAAAGAAATATATAAAATAGCAACATTTCTTTAAGAACATTAGATTTTCAGGTGTCTGTTTTATGTAAATTAGTCAATGAACAATGATAATGATCTCACCAGGTGCTTCCTGAGTCGCGATGAGAGAGAGGCCGTGTAGGCATCTCCTCTGACGGCACAATGGTGGATGGGTCTCCCACCTTGGCCAGCAGGGCTGTATTGATAGGTATATAGTGCTTCCCCTCCTAAAGTAACAGAGAGAGAACATCTGAAAGCACAGCCTTATGCTTCTATGAAGCAAATTGTAAAGATATGAGAGGCCCGGAGCAGGTCCATGATGAAGGCACGCTATGCAAACACAGACACCCACAGGTCATGGGCGAGCAGCCAAAGAAACTAAAGTCAGGCATTATAAATCTGATGCAATGTTTATGAAGCCGAAGTAGGCGGCAGAGTGTGTGACCAGCCTTCCTGCAGTGTAACAATAGCTTTATTAATGAGAGTCATGCCTCTCCACTGCTCATTCTGCCCAGTATGTACTTGTTCCTCATAATGATAGCTTTTGTAATGCAGCATGTGATGTGTGGCCATTTTCCCACCTGCCTGCAGTAATATACACTGTGGATGAGACTGCTCTCTTTAGTGGCAGGAAGATGTCTTGTAGATCCTGATGAATGAAAGTTATGCGGTTTTGTAGAACCAATTTTCTGTCATGAGTGATAGTTGATGCTATGGGCCCCTCTTTGTTTAGCTTCCATTCCATCTATTTCATTAACATCTTGCTATTCTTTCACCAAAAATTATTTTGCTTCAGTTCCTTCCTTGTTACTCTGCAAAGGCCATAACCTATTTTGTGCCATGTCTTCAAGGGACTACCGCATCCAAGAGACCATTTACCAAGTCAAACAGAGCAGCAACATGTCATTGTTTTAAATTTCATGATGATTAACTTCATTGATGATTATGATGCACCATGTATTCAGAGCTCTGCTTGGATCTAATATTGTCTTTATTCACAGACATGAGAAATGCAGCAATATAAAGTGACCCTACCTGAACCGGTTAGGCTGAATATAATTTGGACCCAGCTGAGATCCTAGTCCGGGGCTTTTTCACAGTACAGGTGCAAAGGTGTCAATAAAATTAATGACAGCTGCCCCTGTTTTTTTGGTTCCTGATATTGCACATTCTGGTTCACCGTCACAATGTCAAGTCTTAGACTTAAAAGTAGTTATTGCTAATGTCATTAATAACATGTATGATTCCTATTAGGAGGCTGATAGTGTCATTTCAAGGGGAGACAAGTGGTTCTGTTGAGTATTACTTCCTGGCCAGGATGCTGCTCTGAATCTTCTTCAGGCTGCAGGGCTCTCATCAAACTCAATAATATGTAGTGTGTGAACAGCGTGCTCTCTTTCTTGTCTATCATACCTGTTGCACACTAGCTTGAAGCAAATCTCCGAGCCTTTCCACTAGCTCAGTGAAGGTCGGTCGCTGCTGTGGCTCCCCGTGCCAGCAGTCCAACATGGTCTGATATCTATGAGCAAAGAAAACACAGTTGAACACACACTGTAGGAAAGACACACAAGCCTTCAGCATACAGGATGGACACTGCTATGGACACTAGCTCTTTGTCTTTCATCTTAGGTTCAAACTATGAGCGACCACATGTGGTCTACTGCTAAATCAAATGGTCTCAAATTTCAGGCAATCCTGAGCCTTTGGGTGTGGATCTGAGTCTCTCCTGGTCTTGTGTGTGAAGTAGTGCACACAGCCTCACTCAGGTCTCTGCCAGTGAAGGAAGACTCAGAGCCTTTATGTGAGTTTCAAACACTCATTTCATGGAGGAATTTAGAAACAGAGCACCACAGCTGCTGTTTACATTATGTTCACAGTATGTTACTGATTGGGATCAGTCAATGATGGGTCCCGCTCCTGTTTCTGTTGCAGAAACACCATGCTCCCCACAGAAATCTTACATTTTTATGTAAATATCACTAGTATGATTCCTTTTTGGCAACGTATTTAGTCAATCTCAGGTTTAAGGACTTGGAAAAGCACATGGGGTGCTGCTGCTATACTTCCCATCCCCCCTCCTCTATATCTGCATTTGTGTGGAGGGTGTCTAGACCTCTCTGCTCCCCTCTTGTCAAACTGAAAAAACCACGTGGAAGTCATTCCCATGTTGGTGAGCACAGAGTATGCTCATCCAGGTGGTAGCCCTCCTAACTGTGGCAGAATTTGGAGAGCTTGATCACGGCCTTTATGCATTTCACTGATGTGGGAAGTAGACTCATTGTATGAATACACAATTTAAGCCACATTTCCTGCCTGGTCTATGTTGAGAATAAATAGCTGGTCCCCATATGTTTTGGGGGATGTTTTGAGGGGGGATTCCTCAGAACCGAGCTATTTTGTCTAGTTGGGCAAGTGTGGACGGATGGGAAGTGAACATCCTATTTATTGTCTTCACACTCTCTGAGCAGCATCTGCTAACTTCCTCTGCAATGCGTCAGGGCAGCGGAAGTTAACAGGGAGCAGACAACGTTCCTGATGAACCAGAGTATGACAAATTAATTGCTCAACAATGCCGACAACCTCATGTGGTTTTCATCATTCATATATTACAAATCTGGAGTGAGGGTCAAGGTGTCAAAACTCAAGCTTACAGATGTAAAAACATAAGTTTTTTCAGCTTACTATGACCTGGATGACTGAGAATCTGAACAGTCAAGCTTACAGATGTGATCAGCTGCATACCTTTCCACCAGATCGGTGGAATTCAACCAACTGACTAGGTGCACCATTGTGCATCCCATTTAAGATGATACCAGCTTGTTTATTCTTGAATTTACAGAGGGAGGCCTCACAGTCTGAAGCAGGCAAAATGCCTAATTTGGCAGCTCTGTTTTCATTAGTGCAGTGCTTAAACTGCAATGAGAAATTCTAGGCACCACTGGGTCTGAATCCACAGATATGCTGTGACTGACACCGACAATCTGGATTATATTTTGTGTACAGGTTCCAGTCACACGCTCCTTTGCAAACCTGATGACATTCATTCAGTTGGAGTTAGCTGGCACAAGCTGTGTTAAAACTCTAGACCTTTTGATAACACAAAATGCAGAAGTGCAGTTCTATGCTCTCAAACAAGATTTGTTAAATTTGTCCAAAAGAGTCCTTCTAAATGAAAATCAGACACAACAGATTCACAAATATTAGAGTGAGACTCGGTTGCAGAGCTTAGACTGTGATCGTTGGGTCTGGATCTGCTGGACATTGGACAGAAGAGCCAAAATATTCCTACTGTCAGAAAACTTCATCTGGCTGCATCAATGACTGACAGGACTGATACCAAGGAAGGGGACTCTCTGTTGTCTCACAGATATTAATGGCTAGCACCATCCATTCTGGCTCTCCTCACTGGGGGAACTTGGACTCCAGACATCATTTTTGAAAATAGTACTCAGGTACAGCTACATCACTGTCAGTCAGAAACTGTGTCAAAGCTTCAAGCTCACTGAGCAGAGATAGAGAGTAGCTAATGTTTCTTTCTGGAAAATTCAGAATCAATGCATCCTCTTAGCTGAATATCAGTATGGGAGGCTTTTACTTGCTGCCTTGATTTTCTTTTCTTTGTGAGGAGAACATACATCTTGTGGCTTAGAGCTGGCTGGGTTTAACAATTCTTCACAATTTTGTCATAATATAGTTATTATGAATGCTCACATTTCAGAGGAAGAGTATTCAGGTGCTCTCATCCTGGTTCCCTCTTTCAGCCTGCAGCAAAATTCTTCATCAATTTGGACGCCGGGGTAAGGTGAGGCACCTGGGAGAGGGAAACGAGGGGGAGAGGTTTGTTGCAAAGCTAACTGCTGTGTGTAAAAGAGGCCGTACACAATCCATGTGTGTGACCAGACATGTAGTATATCTTAAAATAATGAAAAACATAGAAAAAATGTACAGTATATCGAAGTTTACATCATTTACATATTTTACATAATGTGAGTTTGCATCATATAACATTGTAAAATACTCATGTAACAGAAATCTAAATTTGTCACCTGTCTAATTACTATAGTTTTTCTGACAGACTGTTCAGGTATTTTAAAAGCTCTAGAGTAAATTCTTAGGGCGCCATGATTTATTAAAGCTATTGACACAAATTGCAAATGCTTGCAGGATGGAGGAAAGTAATTTCAATAATCAGATAATGCATGACATTAGGATATAATGCATTAAATGAAAGTGTCTAGAAAAATGAGTAACTGCTTGCTAAAAGAAACTTCATTACTAATTCCTGGCTTAACGCCCACCTTCTGACTCTGAAGTGATGACCTGCAAGAAACAGTTAGACTGAAACTGAAAATAAAAGTGAGACATTCGAATGGTTCCTGTCATTAGAAGACATGTTGCTTTATAAAATGTTGCAACATAAACTTGAAACGCCCCTTCGCTGGTGAGAATTACCACTGCACCAACACACTATACCCCCATACCTCCCAGATTTCTGGAGAATTCAATAGCATGTGTGATTTAGGTTGTGACTTTGGTGCACTCATAACATGTACAGTAAATATGCAATGTTGTTATATTTGGACTGCAAAGTCAAGAATCTGTCAAATGCATCACTCATCAAACAAAAGGGAATTGTAACTTGGTCGTAAGCCTTGAATTTAGAGATACGGTCTACTTCCTGCTTTGCTCCCTGTGAAAACATACAGTCATGCACTGAAACAACTTCTCTCCAATATCCAATTTTGTTGGTTTTGGAAAACACCTCCTTATTCCATGTAATTGAAACAATTTCTTGACTCATTAAATACTATTTTTGTGTGCTTGCTTGAATTCCAACACACAATATAAAATCATTTTTGTGGCTACACAGAGAAACCCCAGGTTTAACTCAGCAGTGAGCATGAACTCTCAAGAGATACGGCTTATAGAACAACTAAAGATACAATCTGCAACTGGTGTGGTGCAATATTTTCCTCCAATTGTGTAAAAATGCTGCACATTAATTCTGGACTGGTGAATTAATTGTTTTATTTATTTAGAAAACCTCTTACAGCCACCCATAAGGAATACTAAAGACAAATAAAAGGAATATTCATAAAATACAGAATTTGCACTGACATTTACATATAAAACTTCAGTATAAGTCTAAAGTTTTCAGCTGTGTTTTATGATGAGATTGAATATTTTGTCATCTCTTTTTAGCAAAACATTTCCAACTTATGTACTGGTAACAGTGATGATATGAGAAAATCACTGCAGACCTGGTTCACCTTTGGTATCAGCACCATACTGCTAAGGTTCGAACATTTAAACCCAATCAATGAAAATCACACATGGGTTCACAGAGTGATCTGATAAACATGCTTGAGTTACTCTGGAACTTTTGATCTCCAAACATGATCACGTTGCAGAGCCCACTTCTTTGCCATGCTTTTGGCCATTTTGTATCCGTGTTTCCTGATGTATTTTTCTGAGGTGCAGCTAATACTACCCAGATGTGTAAGTGTTTCTTTAATGGAAAATGCAGTGAGAATGTGTCAAGAGTGAAGAAGAGGAAGAAAAGGGCCAAAAAAAAGAAGGAGAGAAAAATGGCTAAGTGTCATAATGACCTCAGTTTGCTTTACGTTTAAAACAATACACAATTTGGCACACTTTTTTTTTTTTCTCAAATGTAGTGGGTGACAACACCATATGGTGGCGGTTCAAAGGCAGCACTGTCAAAAAGTACGGCACAACAATATATACAACTCTGGCCCTCAGGCTTTTTACACTTAAACCTATGCTTTTCCTGCTTCCCATTGAGGCATTAGAACATACAATATTTCATGCTGAGTCTTGCTATTGAAACATGTGGTGAGCTCTGTAACATGGTGCACAGACAACCATGGGCAGGCACACAAAGCTGTCTTAAAGGCTGTAGTGGTTTCACAGCAGGGGCACACTTTTCCACTGATCTGGCTGCTTGGTTACAGAGAGCTTGTGTTGCTAGATGGGAAAGAAACAAATGGCTTAAATAGTAGGCGTTCTCTCATTTTAATTTTCCATGTCTATACTACAACACAGTCCAGCTTCGCTAATGTTTTTTGTTTGTTTTGCACAAGTAGCATGAAAACACAGGCTCCCTAGGTTTTCAGAGGGCTTAGGTGTGGTCTAGGTCAGAGGGGTGGTGGTGGCTGGGGATGTTGAAATTATTCCAAGGAACATTTGAGTTATTTTACATTTTTTTCTCTTTTTTGACCATTATCCTTACAGTTTTTTAAAAGAAAGCATATAACATACAAGTTTCACTTTTTGAAACAAATTATTGATATAAATGGACTTTTCCTCGATATTCTAATTTTTTGGCACATACCTGTAATCTTCAGAGACATTCACTTGAGAGAAAGTTAAGTCAGACTTTGTAGCCTGCAAGGTTTATGTTGTAACAGTCCGTTACTTCTCAGCGTAGTGCCTTGGACATCATTCGTCTGTGCGTATTGTTTAGCTGTTCTCTAGATATTATGAGGAGGAAGTGTACTGTGATGAGGTTTGTTAGAACTAATATCGTTATGAGCCAGCTGTTTAATTCGGTAGGCTATGTTGAGCAGTGAGACTGTGTTGTGCAAATTTCCGTTTGTCATTTGTGTTTTGTTGCAGTTTACAAAAAATAAATAAAAAACAAATAAAGTCATTTGCCAGTGAATAACAAGAAACGTCATGCCTTGGTTTTATGGGGAATTACACCCTGTAAGCTGACTGTCTAGCTTTGAAGACGGACTACTCATGGTGAGGACAGTACAAAGCTGGCAACACTTATTGTACATATAGTCAAAACTCTGGTAATTTTTTTTGTCAGTGCATAGGATTCTCCCTGTTTTTAGGGTACATTCATTCTATGTTGCCTAAAGGCCTATCTGTGTTCTTTTGGATTAAGCTGCTCTGCAAAAACACTTAAGTGTTGCACCTAAGCTTTTCTATGGCAGGGAAAACCCTGAAAACAGTTTTCTCAGGCTGACACTGCAAGCACGGGGCTTTTGTCCAAAAAGCACAGTCATACAGTGGAAGAAGACAGTTACTATCCAGTGCATCTGGTGAGGCTGTGTATCTGGGGGAACAGAGCGAAGCCACTAAGCTAGAGGTTTCTCCTCACTGAACATCTCTGATAACAGAACCTAGTAGTCAACACACTGACTTCCATGCCCATTTAATAACTGCGTGTCAATCAGATCCCTTGCATGTTAAACAGTATGTCGTCAATGCTGAGCCATGACACTTACCCAGAGAGAAGATCTCCCACATGAGAACACCAAAGGACCAAACGTCACTCTGAGTTGTGTAGATCTTGTCAAAAATAGCCTCAGGTGCCATCCACTTAAGTGGCAGTCGAGCCTGTACACAAGTATTGAGATAAGAAATAATTTACTGCCTTTTCTCACCAGCGTATGTATCGGTCACCTCTGTTTAAACTGGGAGCAGATGCTGCCTTTGATTCAGCTGCATGTTATTTAGTCTGCTTAGACTGATCTAGTCTGATCTAATTTATTTTTGTGAAATTTCTAAGAACTGCTGAATTTATTCACTTCTTTTTCTGTTATCAATCAATGAAAATGGTTTTGAAAATTTTCTCTGTTAGGGAGTGAACACAAGACAGCTGGAAAAATAGAGTAAAACATGCAACAATTCTAGACTTGAATAAACTTACATCTCCTTTGCGCACATAATCCGGATCTTTGTAGACATCTCTGGCAAGTCCAAAATCACAAATCTTTACAACATTATTCTCAGAAAGCAGGATGTTTCGTGCAGCCAAATCACGATGGATGCACTAATGAAAAAGGAAGAAACAGTCTTAATCCATGTTTTCTGTATGCAATAGACTTCACAGTGATACTCTCCGTGCTATAAAGCACAGCTGCTTGAAGAGCAACACATGCTCAAGTCATCAGTGATATACAATAGAAGATGATGTGTTCCATATTCAGGCTAGAATGTGGCCTGTAATGAGGTATTTACAACAATGGCTTCATTCGCTAATCAGTCCCATCCAGTCTCCCCAAAATTATGAATGAGTTGTAAAACACTGGACGTACAGAGGCAACATTATACAGCAATAGTTGAGTACAGCGTGTCAGAATGGTTCACACAAATCTTAGAAGTGGACATTTGCCGCATTCACAATGCAGAAACCTTCAGCATGCAAAATATGTGATTTTGAGTGTGAATCAATTTGTTTCCACTTGGACACTGCTGACTTTACTTTTTAAACATGCTAGTTTATCAAGGGAGAGCACCGTGATTCTTCATTATTTAGAATAAAATTTGAATCAAAACAACATGTTAATTACATGTAAAACAATCCCACAATATATACACTATAATTCAAATGTTTAGACACTCTTCCACTGAATGGATTGGAAAAGTCTGTCCAATCTTTAGACTGGTAGTGTGATTAAAACTGATAGACTGCTGTTCATAGTATAATACATCTGTCTGTAATGATTTGTGTGAAGAAGTGAATACCTTGCGCGAAGCCAAGAACTCCATGCCTTTTGCAACTTGGAAACTGTAGCAAATTAAATCTTCCAAAGTCAGGACTCTCTTATATAAATCCTCAGACTCTGTGAAACAGAAGAACATGAGGATTTTTATACTGGGCATATTAGGACAATAAATAAATATAGTCAGTGTGGTCAGTGGCTCTATTACACCTGTCAGATAAATCTGATAAGAATAAACAGTAATGATTTTCATGAGGAAATGTAAAGTCCCGGAGAACAACGCGTCATCTTAACAATTCATCCAGTCACGTACATGTATCCTCCTACACACACACACTGTCTTTACAACATCCTTTACAGATGAGTGAAAAAAAATAAATTACAATCCTCCTATTTTTCAGATGTCAGGTGAAACGTGTGGTTGTGGGCCCAGTGTGCTGGTCAGGGGTCTGAGAGAGGAACTCCCAAAGAGTTCTTCCACTGGCCCACCTGAGTAAATAGCTTATCAAACCAGAAATAACACATCAGGAACAACATGGCCGACGTGCCGGGCCTAAGCTGGAGCCTGAGAGAAGAGCAACACTCAGGTCAGGACAGGAAATAAACAGATGCCTCCCCATAATCAGCGGGGGTGACAGTGGCTCCTGCTGCTGTGATTGTACTGCTGAACAGGAGGAGGAAACATCCCGTCAGACTTGGGCTAGAAAACAATCTGAGATCTGCTTGGCCTTTACCTTCTTCCTCTTCCTCAGAGTCGCAGTAACTCTTATCTTCGATGAAGCCAGAGCTGGCTGAGCTTCCGGTGCTGGCCACGCTCTCCAGACGGCGTTTCATCAGCTCACTCAGCTCGCAGGACGATCCTGATTCCACCACCTTACCGTTCTGGCTCTGACCAGCACACATATATCATGGTAAATCACACGGGGTAAAATGTTGCTGCTGACACTGGGATTTCTACATAGTTGTCTAAACAGTCACTCCATTCTCACACTGAGCTTGTCACTAAAATGATGAGAAAGCAAGGGTGCTGGAATTCAAGTAGCTTGTGACTCACCTTGTAGACAAGGAAATCATCTCTCTTGGTTCTCAAATAGTTTGACAAGTTGCCATACTTGCAGAACTCCACTATCATCATTAATGGTCCTGTTAGGATGGATATTTCTTATGATTAAGAAACAACACTAACTTAATGTCCTCTTCTTAAACCTTATATTTTTATACCTGAAGATCCAAACAGTAGGATCACATTTGATAACATCTTCAGCAATAAAGCTTACCTCCAGGCTTTGTGCAGGCTCCCAGAAGGTTGACCACATTCAGGTGATGGCCAATGTGAATCAGGATCTTTAACTCTGACATCAGAGCTTTCCGCTCATTTGACGTAGCGCCTCCTGAAATAATGTAAACACGTGTAGAACGTGATCAGACTTGGTCGGTGTATCATTAACAAGCTTTTTAATTTGGTCTGCTGAACTTGTCCAAATTATATTATTAAATTATGTTATCATTAAACCTCATTCGTTTTGCCTTTTTCCTACAATGCCTGCATTTCCCCCAGTAGGTGGTAGATCACTGCATCATTCATCAGAATTCTCTGTGTAAGTCTGTATTGCAGCTTAATCATGTTGTGAATCTAGTAGTAAGACTTGTTAACTTTAACCGAGCAAGGGGACTTCAGCACCGTCAGTTCATTACGTTCCTGGAGGAAACCGATGCGGATCACCAGGACTTACTTTACCACTCTCATGTCTACTATTTAAGTTTGGGCAAAATGTTTCAACAAGTGTTAGAGCTCAAAGAGGAGATTAGTGTATTTTTGGAGTTAATGTGGAAATCCGACAAATTTCCCGAGCTGTGCGACAAGAACCGGCTCTGTGACTTTGCGTTTGCTGTGGACATTTTTTCACACATGAATGAGCTGAACGTGAAGCTACAGTTTGTGCACGACATGTACACAAATGTGAGAGCCTTCAAATCCAAGCTGACTTTATTCTCCAGACAAATTTCAAACTCATCTTTCGCCCATGCATTTTAACAAATACCGTTTTGCAGGGTGCAAATATAGAGAAAAAGCAGAAAAAAGCCTGAACCAAAGTAACTGGATTACTATTTAAATTAATTTTGAGAGTTCAAACTAACAAACATAATGGAAAACAACATTGCTTTTGACCTGGGGCAAACCACACTTATGTTAAAAGGAATATGAAATTTGTCAGTAAAATTGCCTGTTACTTTCCAATATTGTTGGAGTCCAGTATGAAGGTGTTTGACATCCTACCTTTCAGCATTTTGACAGCAACAGTCTTGCAGGTTGAAAGCTTGTCGATCCCAAAGGCAGAAGCTTCCACCACTTTCCCAAAAGCTCCATGGCCAAGAGTTTTGCCTGACAAATGAAGACAATATTTGCTAAGTGGAATATCATTAGTGCTTCCTGTCCCTGGGGCAGAGCAAGCAGACTTGATTCCCTGACAGTCAGGCTATGAGTCTGTAATTAAAACAACATGCTGAGGCTCGGATCACCACGCAGTGTTTCTAGGGAATTTATGGTTCACTGAAGACTGGATGACACCTGATAAGTAATGAGCCTACACCCTAGCTGCACAGAGGGGTGACCCCATCTTCTTGTTTGACAATAAAATCCTTGAACCTTGATATTAGGCAGCTTTTGATGGAGAACATCCTCAAAAACACATGCCAAAGAAAGAGAAATAAAGCAGGAGGTGCTCACATTACACACTGATTTTGATACATTTGAAAAATGATGAAATATCATTACCCCGAATTCTGAAAAGATTTAGAGGTATTTTTATGTTGCTTCAATCAGTTAGATTTTTACAAGCTAAAGAAGTCAGGGAGTCCAATGTTAAACCATTGTCAATGTGAGGTGACCTGCTGCTTTCCATTACATTTGACCTGTTCACAGCCAACAGCCAGAATCTGTTCCTCTCAGAAAGCCTGTTATTTATGCTGACACATGATTAATGCTAAGACAGTGACCATTATATCTAACCAAAGCCCTGCTCTTCATCCTCACTGATATATCATCCTTGATAATGATTAAAGTTGTGCTGAATGATATAGTTAAGTGTCTCTTTATGGCTTGTTGTGAACATTTGAAAAGATGTTGGAATGGGATTGTAAATAACTGCTCTTAAACATCAAGGCATGGGACTGTTCCGCGTCCAAGTGACACTAAACATCCATCCTTCCATTATCTATACCTCTTATCCTGAAGGGGGGGGGGTGATGCACTCCCAGCTGACATTGGGCGGGAGGCAGGGTACATGCTGGACAGGTTACCAGTCTATCACATGCCTTAGAGACAGACAACCACATGGGCAATTTAGAGTCACTAATCAACCTCAGCTGCATGTCTTCGGACTGCAGGAGGAAGCCAAAGCAGGCGCACAGAGAACATGCAAACTGCACAGAAAGGCACCAGGTCTTGAACCTAGACATTTCTTGCGGTGAGGTGACAGTGTTAACCACTGAGCCACCATGGCACTAAACAACTAAACATACCTGTATTATTTGTTGCTCATTCTGTATTTGTATCTCACATGTTTGACCTCTGCCCTGCGCTGTCACATCTGCCTACACTCAAAATCCTCAACAAGGACAGGGCACCGTTAGCCTTTATTTCTAAATGCAGTTTGTGAGAAAAGACACTGAATGTTTTGCTTTGAATCAGCACACTATCCAAACATTAACTACAAGCGCACGTGGTGCTACTGTGTAACTCTTTATAACTCGTTATTCTTAAATGTGCACGGGATATAAATCTTCTGCAAGGTGACAGATATAATGAGTGATGTACTCAAAGGGTGAACCAGAAAGACCATGTGGGCAAACCACACTTATGTTAAAAGGAATATGAAATTTGTCAGTAAAATTGCCTGTTACTTTCCAATATTGTTGGAGTCCAGTATGAAGGTGTTTGACATCCTACCTTTCAGCATTTTGACAGCAACAGTCTTGCAGGTTGAAAGCTTGTCGATCCCAAAGGCAGAAGCTTCCACCACTTTCCCAAAAGCTCCATGGCCAAGAGTTTTGCCTGACAAATGAAGACAATATTTGCTAAGTGGAATATCATTAGTGCTTCCTGTCCCTGGGGCAGAGCAAGCAGACTTGATTCCCTGACAGTCAGGCTATGAGTCTGTAATTAAAACAACATGCTGAGGCTCGGATCACCACGCAGTGTTTCTAGGGAATTTATGGTTCACTGAAGACTGGATGACACCTGATAAGTAATGAGCCTACACCCTAGCTGCACAGAGGGGTGACCCCATCTTCTTGTTTGTATGAGAGTAAAATAATGTTTCAAAATCATCTCACTCATCACCTCAAATAAATCAAGGACATTGCACAGTGAGTTGTGTATATTTTCATTCATCCAGCTAGTTATCTATGTACACACACTAATATTGTGAGATGACATCACAAGCATAGCTCTAGAAGCTCTTATTTCAACAACTGTGTGAGAATATTTTAGTTTTATGAGAAGCTCAAGTTACACATTCAACTCCAGAAAACATATTCACCTATTGAAACTTTAGAAGCAGTCAAGCAACTGCCTGCCTACAGTCATCTAATTATTAGTACCTGTAATATCTATAGGGAAAACATTTCTCCCCTACATTGTTAGGATTACACTGCTCACCTAGTCGCAGGCGGTCACGAGGAAACTCCCATTTGCTGCTGTCATACTGAAGAAGATCACTTTGCTCATCAAGTGGACACTCGTCAGGGTCAATGATGATAGATGGACCCATCCTATAGTGTGCTGGTTGCTGAAGATAAAACATGAATTTCGTGATTTTCATAAAAATGCTCCTGGCAAATACTGTACAACCAAAGTTCAACTCAGAATTTTAAACTTATATTTTAGTGAGCAGTTAGTGAAAATGTTGACATGACGATTGAGATTCCTGCTCTACACGCATACTGTTCTAAAGGCACAAAAATATTTCCTTGCCATTTCTTTTGCATGAGCGCATTATGTTCTTTGAGACCATACTGTACATACAAACACTTTCCAACTGTCAGGGAATGTGGGGGTCATAAACACTGGTTAGAATCAGCCTTCCATGAATGTGTTTCACAAGACGCTTGTGTCAGTCATTTCATTTAAAGTCACTGGAGCTGAATTAGTTGGCAACATGAAATAAAATCTGCAAAGACTTCACGCTTCTTTAACTGTTTGAACTTTCCATATCCTGGAAAATGCTAATCTGTGTGGCTTCTGCGAGAAGGAAATAATCTAACACCTCACCTTCCTCAGCTTGCGGATGAAGAGGATAAGCATGAGCCAGAGGAACGTGGCTGCAGCTCCTGTACACACCAGAATTATAACCTCAATGTTTGGCTTCCCTTCATCCCCTGGAAAGAGAAGAACGGTCGTTAGCTGCCAAATCCTCTTTAGCAAGAATCCCAAAAACCAACATTTGAGGCCAAAAGGGTTCTGACTTGACATGTAGAAAATGCAATGAATCTACACTACTTGGGCTGATGATTAGTTTGATGTGATTTGTGACCAGACTGACTGTAGCACACACCACTTCACACTTAAGAACAGTACTGTAAATGCAGCAGGTTAGTGTGGCTACCTTTCATGATGGTTAGTTAACATCTCAAGGTGTCTGCATGACTTACCGAGCACAGTAACAACAGCACTTGTTTTTGCAGAACCCTCAACATTATTGGCTATACACTCGTACAGACCCTCATCATCCTTCTTCACCCTGTCAATGGTCAGAAGCCCGTCTTCTCCCAGTGTGATACCTGCAACACACAAACTCTCAGTCAAACTGGTCCTGATAGTTGGGCAGTGTGGATATTTTGTGCAGGGGCAGGCAGCCGTGAAAAATCTGCACATTCATACCCTGTTCTTGCAATTCAATGCAACTTTTATTTTTTTTAATAGACTATATTAATGTAAACACATCCTCTTATACTACGAGTACGTGAACGTACAGCCAAAGGGCACAGATTTCTTCTAAAACGCATTTGTGTGAATCACTATGCACTGACAGGAATGTCTTAGAGAGGGGTCTCATTTGCAGTCCTAGACACATAACTTTTAATTATGTTTTGAGAATAAACAGCTTAGAAAGAAAAACTGTTTTCTCTCCAGAAATACTGGCCTGACCCTTTACAAAACTGACAAGTGATAATGTGGTCCTGCTGATAACAAAAGGAATGAATACATTCTCTTCCACTGTTTCACCCACTTTGTGCAATGCTGCACCAGGATTGTACTTGTGCCACTAGTCACCAAAATTAAAGAAATTGCTAAAATGATTTATTATATGATGACCACAGCATGTGATATAGTGTTCTTAAGTTACCTGGGCCTTCTTCCACTGGAATGCCATTTTTGTACCAGATGATGGAAGGACGAGGAACTCCCAGAGCAAAGCAAGCCAGCATCAGGGTGCTGCTGCTGTTCACATCCTGATTAGTCAGATTTTGACTCAGCCATGGGGGTTTCCTTTCTGCACCAGACCAAAAAGAAAAAGAAGAACTGAATTGAATTGGAGGTGCTGTTGCTCTATGACTGTCTTGTTCAGACTGCAACTCATCAAGTCCTGCAGGATTGGCTCCTGTGTTTCTTTGTATGCCAACCTACAGTAACATGACAACACTTCTACATCATCATAAATTTTATTTACATGCATCAGCTGACTATTTGATAATATACAATTTATAGAACAGGTGTAATCAGTAACAAGTATTAACAACAGAAATGCAGCCAACTTCTCATACCCTCCTCTAACTTACCATCCACAGTAAGTGAAGCAGTCTTGAGTACAACGTTCTTGTGGAGCTTGTGCGCTTGGCACTTGTAACCTGTAGTGCTGGTCTTGGAAACATTATAAAGGTGTAGAGAACGGGAAATCGAGTAGCGACTGGCCTGGACACTGGACACATTGGAAGTGATCGTCTGATTCCTGGAATCCAACCACTGCAGGTCTGTGTAGAGGTAGCGGGTTGCCCAACAGGTTAGAGTCACATCATCCCCCTCGATGGCTGTCTTAGGTTCAGTGGTAATTTCCTCAGGGCGAGCTATTGTGACAAAGTAGAAGAATGTAAAAAAATTCAGATTGTGATTAGGCCACATGTTCCCCTGTTTCAGATGTATTCAGTAATCAGCTGGGGTCAACTAGAGGTAATCATTTATGAATAAACAGCTTTTTGCACAAGTCCATATCATATGTTTTATACACATGAGCAGAACATGTATCCTCTTGGCAGGAGGTGTTATGTTGGATAATAGCTTTGGACACAAAGATGCTCTTTGCAAGGTCAGGAATGTCAGATTTGCAGTTATTTCCTGTTTCATCGCTGTTAATTAGAAGCATGTTGCTGGTAGACAGCACTACTGATGGTGCTCGTTATTTCCTGTTTCATCGCTGTTAATTGGAAGCATGTTGCCGGTAGACAGCACTGCTGATGGTGCTTCTCCACTCATCCAACTACAGTCAAGCTAAGTCTGGGCCAGAGGTGAGCCAGATTGGGCATGTTTATTTAAACTGCTGGAAAGCATATGTGTTCCATAAGAGAAGACAGCTGTTATTATAATTCTGTCTTCTTTTTTAGCAGCATTCCATCAGTCTCTGTATTCCCCACCTCTGGAAGGGAGCACTCCCTCTCTGGGAGACAATCCTTTGGTACTTGGTACATCATCAATTATGGGTTCACCTACATCCATCGCACTCCACAAGCAAACAACCAATTGAGAGATGTTATGCATTCACTTTTTAAGGAAATGGGAACTGTATGTGCAGTAACACCTGATCCCCACTGTTATTACTGTACATCTCATCTCATCTCATTTTCTATACCGCTTAGTCCCATTACTGTACATAACTGTCTCAATTGATATTCATTTCTGGGAACATTTGGAAATACTCAGATGCACATAAAAAAGTAAATTCCCACAGCAGAAGGTTCACAGAGACAGAGGAATGACCTGCTGGCACTGAAGTATGAATGCAGTTATTCACAACTGTTTTTAAACATGTGCCATTATAGCACTCAACATGGATCAGGACATGTGTTTCCCTCTCTACTGACCTGAAGCTGTTCAACTAAAGTGGAAGATGGTTTCACTTAATGCCACCCTCTGGTCTCTTTATAGCACAATGCAATCTGCACATTCATACCCTGTTCTTGCAATTTATTTCAGCATGTACTGTACACTATGTGTAGATCATTTGAAAGACTAGAGCAGTGTAGCGTGCTTTACAATTACACTACAACTCAGCGGCGTATGTCTGCATGCGCCTTCAATCGAGCAGTGGACCCACTTACCATCAACATAGAAGAGGATTGTCATTTGGCTGGTGCCATGGTCATTCCGGGCCTCACAGGAGTAATTTCCAGACACAGTAGCATTTCCTATCACCAGGGTGCTCACAGTCTAATGGGGACCATTAGGAAAATTAGTACTGTTTATTCAAATTACAATAAAACATATTTAAGATAAACAACAAATGCTTACAGTAATATCACAAATGAGTGTGATTTACCCTTGGCCTACAGACACCTGTGAGCTGTTGGCAACAGGCGAGTAAGAGGTCTGGATCAAGCCTGGACTGTTTTCTGCATTGCATTACTGAAAGGATACATCTGGCTTTTTAAATCCCACTGAGACCTGCACTATAAGTCTGCTGTCAGGGCTCCACATCTCTTCCTGGAAAGCACTTCCAATGCCATGCTCGATTTGGTCATCATGCTAATACAAAAATTTAATGTCTCAAATAGACAAAATGATAAATGAAAGTTGGATGAGGGCCAGACTGCCTGGGAGTCTGTTTAGTGTTCTGAGTCAGCTACATCAAAGAGAGAGAATGATGGGAGTGCACTGTCAGGGTGTATGCTGGATAAACTTCCCATAACAATTTTAAGTGTTCCTGCACACTGTATGCCATACAAACATTCAGGCAGTTAAAGAATAGGTATTGAAAAGTTGTATTGTATTGTCCAATTTATGCCAAAAAAACAGATGGAGTTGCCTTATAGTATCATGTTACAGCTTTTAAAACAATTGGATACAGTCTATGACCTGACCAGACACACTGTGACCTCTGTGCCCTTATGTTTCCAGTATGTTATGACCCAGGCTGGTCTCCCTCTCTACTGAGCCTGGTTACTCACAGGCCAATATGATTTATTGGGGTGACAGAGAGGAATTCACCTCCAGCAAATCTGTCTTCTTTAAAACTGCTGCTCGTTGTCATTGACCCTTGAGTCCTAATCATCATAAAACACCAGTGTTTAGCCACAAGTACGCATAAATAAGTGGTGCCATTTATGCCAGAGATATATTAGAACCGATGCCCAGTGAAAATGGCCAATTTTACAATTACTTGTTGAGCATGGGAGCAATGTGATTCCAAGAGAGAGGAGTCAGTATCAGGATCAGGAGTCAAATCACCTAGTTATTCACCAGATATGCATTTTAAAACATGAACAAAAAGTTTGGCAACTATTTCTTTCTTCTGTAGAAAACCTATATGGCAATGAACTTGTGCCCTAATTTGACCCAGCCTGCTGAAACTTGATACAATCCTATAAACAGACTCGTGCAAGGCAGTGGAGACTGCTCTTAACCATGTTTAGGGTGAAAGGTTTTAGTAAATAGCTCCCACAGGACATCTGCAGCAGTGTCTCCAATCTCCCCATTGTGTGACATGTTTTGGGTTTGGATGGCAGGATGTGTTTGATGTTCCTAACAGATTGACAGATTCCAAATCGATGCCTCAGTGTTATTTCTGCACAAATGTAAAATGACTATATTTGCTTAAACACACTTTTTTCATGATCAAAACTTGCTTCTATTATCACATTATGTATGCACATATAGATACAGCCTAATTCCAGCTCTTTTTCAACATGTAGATCATTTCATCCTCACAGTGCTGGTGCTTGGTAGAATATATACGAGCTTGTTCTCAGGCACATGCATGGTTTAAGCCACATGGCTTTACAGGAGTACGGTTTATGAGGCTTTGCTCTGTGAGTCTCCTCAGCTAAAAAGATTAACTGATGTGAGACTAAAATATGTTTCTTTGGCAAGGCCTACAATTGAAGCCGTAGTTGTTTAATTTTATAGGTAATCTTTATATGAAACAACTGTGAAATGGAGGGTGCTTTTCACTGCAGTAGGGGGAAATGAACTGTCAGTTTTGTTTGCACCATTACAGAAGCAGTAGGAACACAGTGAGAGAGGTCCTGCTCCGTATAAGAACGCCATTGCACTAAAGGAAATCCTATGCCGCTCTGTTAGCACGTTACATCTTTAATTTATGCTGCAGATGCAATAACAGTATTTCAGAGTATTTACCAATATGGTATCTTCCTTTTCAGATGAAGCTCATACAGCATATAGATGAAACCAAATAATATTCCCATGTTTTCATGTTTACTCATTCCAAGTATAAATCATGTCTTTTTAAGTGCAGCAATAAAAAACTAAACCATTTTCATGGATTTTGGTCACAGCTACATAAGCCAAGACTAATACAGATAAAATGAATCATTTCCAGTGAAGAAAACTGCTGCATCACTGCCAACGGGAGGAAAATAGTGAAACTGCGAGGATTTATGGTTTTCAGATGTTGGCTCTGACTTTCAAGCTCTGATCACAGGAGGTTTCCACTTGAATCTGACCTAACTTGTGGCTATTCTGTGGATCTCCAGACATCATCTTAAGCCAGTTATCAAATAAGTCATGCTGTTTAGTTGGACACTACTATGTGTTAACAGAATTTCACTGTGAACAAAGGATGCCTATAAGTGCATCCAAAGTGCTATAAAGTTGGCAACTGGAACGGCTTGAGGTTTTTGAAGACATTTCCCTTCTGATCTGAGAAGCTTCTTAAGTTCTGTACAATGCATGCTACAAGTGCACCTGTTATTTAAAACACACATGAAAAGACAACACATTAAGTTAAACCTCATACCTTGTTTTTATCTTTAATCATTTCAGTCTTGGTGTTTATGCTCTTAATCGAGTTGTGGGAGTATGTTTCCTTGTCATCAGTGCGGACCTGAACTGGATCACCATAATTCATGCAACTGCAGAATAAAGAAAATGCAATAAAACTGACCATCTGTCATGTCACTATGTGTAGAAATATATGATGCTGGAAAGCAGATGTTTATGTTGTTTTAATTAGAAACCTTTGTGCAGTGTAAAACACATTCTGCCCAGATCACATGATTATAATATAGAACTTATCTTATTGTTAAAGCTTTAACCTTGAAAGAGACCACTGAGACTGATCTGCGTACAGCCCAGGTCTAGACCATGCTGTCTGGGTTATAAACCACAGAGAAAGCCTTAATTTGACCCCCACCCACAAACCCTTCACCACCCATGGTGGTGAACAATCAGTCTGATGAGAGGAAAGGCAGAGGAGGAAACAGCAACAGCAACAGGAAGGGTTGTGCTGTGCATCACCTTGTACAGGAAACCCCATGTTCTGGCCAGAGGAGATAAAGCTGATCCTAAGACCTTGGCGGTCAACAAGGGACAGCTGATAACTTCTCAACCTGGTGATAAAGATACCCATGTATTCTGTGCCCTGTGCTGTCAGCCTAATTCCACATTCAACACTGCAAGCTTATCTCACCTCTAACCTCTACCCAGACCCTGTGTTTCCCCTCCTGTCCAAACTCCCAAAGATTTAGATGCGATATGATCTTGAAAGGTTACATGTTGGATTTACAGTGACAGGTACTTTGCAGCGTCAGGGCTGTATAACACAAACATTTTGCACAATAGGCCTCCCACCAAGCTATGGCTGTTCCTCTGCCTCATTAGTTGCCTGCCACGGCCCAGCCACTGTTCCTAGTGCCAACCCGGATTATCTTTAGTCCTGCAGAAAGAGTTGCTTTGACCCAGCTAACACTGCTTTTAATCATAGATCTGCCAAGTACGAGTGTTTGAGATAAATTACTGAATATAAAAATGGAGGCACTGGTTGGTTCCCACTACCCAACATGTAAAATAATTTAGTCTCCTTCAGTCCACAATGTTGTTTTTGGTGTTGGGGCCTGAGAACTCAACAGTAATAAGCCATTGTTTTCCTGATCTTACGAGGTCTTCTGCTGTCACTGATGAGCCAGAATCTCAGGGAATGTCTGTAGGTTCACTACTAGGCCGATATTCATGCATGGTCACTCATCCATTCAGTTCTGTTTAGCTCTGGGAATGTGAAATTCATATGTCTCCCCTGTGTTTTTAATTCAGCCTAAGGAACCACTGACCAAAAGCGAAAGGACAATTCTCAAGGGCTGCGTTTGTTTGGTTAGTGTGTCAAATTCTGGGCCCTGAGTCAATTCAGTCATCACTAATCTGTTTTATAGTGAGATCCCTAGGCTAGACCCTATACATATTTGCTGTTGGGTCTGTGTGTGTGTATTTATGGATACAACTCCAGTTCTGTGGTGGCATTTAAGTCCTCCAGCACACCTATGTGCAAATGCTGTGCAGTTAAAAAACATATGACTAGCTAGTGGCATGTAACTGATTTTGTAACAGATTATGCTGGGTGTTCATGACTGATGTGGTCCTATTACACACTGAATTATTTAAAGCATGGTAAAGATTTATAGAGACTACAATTAGGTAATGCGGCAAAATGGTGGCCTCTGTATGAAACATTTTCATGGCTAAATTATGCAGAAAATCAGGAAAATAATACCTTTAATATGCTTTTAATTCTTCAAGATTGGAAGAAGTTAACAGACCATAAACGAAGAAAATCTAGTTCAAACATTTTGATGCATGAAACATAGTGAGATGGCAGCTTACCCTTTAAGCGTGGAGTTTGGGTGACATGGTTGCCAAAGCCAAGTGATGCTTGGCAAGGGTAACCCGTAAGCAGTGCAGGTTAGCTGATGCTGTTTGCCAAACATAGAGGGCTGCACATCCACAGGTGCAAGCTCCACCTCTGAAATAGTTGGCTTCACTGTGAAAGAGAGGTGAACATAAACACACACAAAACCACAGGGAGAACAAGAGAAAGAGAGAGACAATAGGTTAGATCAACCATCCACCCAGCCCACTGTGGTGTCTTATGTTTTTATAATGAGGAGCGACAGCCATGATGGACAGCCATGAAAAAAAGTCCCACTGACACCAGTAGTTTTTTAGACACTGTGTAGAAGAAGAATGGCAGGATGATGGGCTACCCGGGAGCTGTAGGTCAGAGAACGACCTCACTGTGGCCCATGCCCAGGTCAGTGAATCAACCATGTGTGCTGTAATCAACTACAGACAAAGATCCTTGTACTGCTTCAGTAGGCAGTCCGCATCGTGAAGACATTCTTTCCATTTTGAAAGGCTGAGATATTCAACCTACACGCAGTGACAAAGCTTAACAAACCACAAAAACCTGCACTGTGTCACTTTGTTTGTTAGAATCTGTGTGCTTTATTTTTTGCCATTCCAATACATTAAAAGTTTGTCAAGTGGACTAGTCACAGACCATACCTTCTGGCTGACACAAGTCAGAAGGGGGCTGATTTTTCCACCTTTTGGCACATTATTCCAATTCCAAGATACTGTTTAAAGAATGCAATAACAACCCACCCCCCATAAAAAACCTGTATATGCTTCTTTCCCTCTATATCAGGGACTTCATTAAGTTTCTCCCAAATATGCTAAAACATTTATAACCAGTAGTGAAAACAGTTATCAGTAATCTACAAAATGATTATAACAATAAATGACATGCTCAGTCCTTGTTTTCCTCAAGCTGTATACATATTGTATATAACATTTTTACACGTGTGCACTCTCTATGTGTAAAGCGAGGATGGTGAGGATGCAAATAAATGCTGGGGACTAGAGGGGTCTGGAGTGGCTTGAGTGTACGTGCAGAACAGAGCCTAGGCCATTTACACACTGCGCCAAACCCCTTCAAAAGAGCCCCAGTAATCAAGAACAGCTGCCCCTGCTATGTCAATCTAGCCCGGGAATCAACAAGCCCTCAAATTCCTCTCATACTAGAGTTGCTACCTGCCGTCCAGTGAGCTGGACTGAAAGCAGCTCCAGAGCCGGGGCAGCCTCAGTCCACAGCTTCATTTTCTCAGGATCAGCAATTATCAGGTTAATGGCAATGGCTTACCTTCGACTACCAGAGTGTAGCTCATACTCCTGTTCAGGCCCTTCGCTTGGTTGCCCAAGCTTATGGTGAAGACCCCAGCATGCTTCTGCTGCACATCAGTGATAATCAAGCTGAAACCAGACATCCTGTAACAGGTGGAATTCTTCTGGATACGGACCCCATCCTTATACCTGAAATTTGAAAGCATGTATAGTTTTTTGCCCCATGCATAAACAATAATAATTAATGAAAAGAAAACAGTTGAATTGCTAAGTTAAAATGTAGGGTTTCTAACAGTGTTTAATAGCGGATGTGCTCGTACACTCAATACATAATGTGCAGTTTTTATTGTGGCTACAAACTGTTATTTACCATGCTACCATGTCTGGTGGGGGCAGAGCATTGACCTTGGGCTCAAACACAATCTTCTTTCTACCTTCTTTGACAGTCACTGTACTAGGCCGCTCATGCCTATAGGAGACATTGAGGAATGGATGTTCTGCAACAAGAGATTAATGACAACACTGAATTCCATGTCAAAATAAAAAGGATGATCATCAAATGGCTGTAGTATCACCGCAGTACAGTCATTAAGAGGATAAACATTTATTTTTGTAATAATTTAGATGTATGAGTTCATGGAAGACCTTGTTTTGAACACATTATATGATTTTTATTCCATTCAAAGCATATTTACCATAGACAATGACTTTTGCTGTGGCATCCTTATAATGTGTGGGTTCAACCCAAGCTTTGCAGTGGTACAACCCCTTATCTTCCGTGGAAATGTCTGGCAAGATTAAAGCCTTGCTCATCACTAAAACCTCAGCAAGGGCACCTTTAGTCTTATTCGTATAATGCAGATTTTCCTGAAGACAAAGGAAGAACAGAACATTTGTGATGTCGCCTTTTACATATAGTAGTACACTGTTAACATAAATCTTGAACTTACATTCTTTCTCGGGAAATCCCATGTGAAGTTGATTCTTCCATTATACGTGGTCTCACCAGTACAGTTGAGGACAAGGGTGTCACCAACTAACACTCTGACACGCTCTGGGGTGATTTTCACATTATTAATAACAAGAGCTGCAAAATGGAGACAAATATAAAGAGACTGTGAAAAAGAAAAACCTCTTATCAGAGATAGTCTTCTGTTTCTCAGTGGGAGCAGCTTTGGCCAGAAAGACAACAGACTCACTCTGTCTGGCTGGGATGTACATTGACCTGAACTCACGACCGTTGATTTTGGTGTAACAGGTGAATGTATTGTACGTGGTGTAAGGACCATAGGGAATTGTGAATCCTTGCATCGGATCCCATTTCTTTTCCATTTTAATCTCCTCTGATAAATTTGGGTTCTGTAATCAAGAGAGAAGAGCAGAGAGGTTTTGTCAGTGCCCATAGAAAACTGGTGGTACTCATAATGTTCATTAAAGATCACTGAGCCAGATAAAATGAAGTGTAACACACTCAAATTCACTGAACGTGTAACTCATGCTCTGCTGGGCTCAGCTGAGGACAGACATCTGTGAGGGTGAAGGTCTAATTAGTTTTGTTGAGTGTAACCACAGTAATCATTTAATGCAATGGAGCGCAAATATTGCGGACTCGGAAAAAGGATGTTCGCACTGTTGCTGTTTGTCCTGCCAGACTGTGGATTGGAACAGGAGCATGGGAGGGAAAGGAACAAAAAGGAGCAGAAAGGAAGAGTGGCCGTAGTGCCACTATCTGTGCCATCTGAGTCAGATGTGTCTGCCCACAGTAGGCACTATTACATGTGGTCTTGTATCAATCACAAATATGACAAAAAGCACAGACCTTTGTGGCTGGGATGGCAGCTTTGAGGGTGCATTCCTCCACTGACATCTTCCACTTACTTCTATGATCAAATGTTAGAATAATAACCCTCATGATAAGCTACCTGCTGTTTCCTGTGAATGGTGTGTACTCTCGTTCTCTGCATGATGTTTGTAGGAGACTAAATTTAATCTGAAAGTCTATTCTGAGAAGAACACTCCTGGAGCACCTTCCTGCTCTTACAGGAAACAAACAGGATGACTCCCTTCACCGTCCCTGAGCTTCCCTCTGACAAGCCCACTGTCTCCAGTCTGTTTCTGTATGCTACAGTCATTTCACACACAAATAGTGTGACAACCAGTGAGATACCTTAAGCGCTGAGTGGAAACACTGTTTTCCAAAGATGACAAGTACGGACAACCTGTCATTATATACATCTTACTCTCTCAGATGACGTACTGCGTGATTACCTTCACGATCTATGTCTGTGGAACACATACAGTGTACTACTCTGTTCTGTACATAGTACAATAAAAAGGCACGAGCAGAAGATGTGATATGATTGTCTTTGTGTGGTCTTACCCCTATCAGAATTACATCAGCATCAGGAGAGGATGTTCGGCAGGGGACCAAGAGACTAGTCTCATGCCTGTAGATGCCCAAGACATGAGGTGTCGGATAATGGGGCACCACAAATGGTTGTTCAGGATCTGAGGGACAAAAAACCCCCCCTCAAAAATCAGTGAGATCTAAAATACAGGTCAGACAGAAATTTCATTCCAAAGCAGATGTGCTCCCTAACATGTTGTCCTTTGGGATAACTATGTTTTGTAGCAAATTTACAGCTGTTGTTATAGGAGAGTGAAAAAACTGTTCTGCCAGAGGAGTGCAATTGAAACAGGGAAATGTTAGAAGATCCAACATAGAGATCAGCTGATTCTAACTAAATAAGGCAGCAAAACTCAGATTGAGCAATGTCTCTACTGAGCAGCCAGACACCACATGGCAGCTGTGGAAACCGCACGGCTGCACAAAGAGTCTTTGATTAGCATGAGGTCAAGAAGTAGTTGTGGGATATAGGAACTCTAATTTGAAAAGCAAGTATGGAAAGTGATTTAATAAACAGCTGATGAGCAAACAGGGGAATGCATTCACAACAGGAACAACAAGAGAAGAAATACAGTGCCTCCAGCGTTTATATTTAATATTTAAACATGTAATATATCATTATTTAGCATCTTTATTATTTTAAAGTCTAAAAACCAACACAGAGAGGTCTAATCAGCTGAGGCTGACATAAACCTCAAAACCTGCTCTCCAATTGTAATAGTAGTCTAACTGTAACCAGTGCCCTCTGATACTTTAGGGGAGACTTAGGAAAACAGTAGCCAAAGCAGGAAATCACAGTCAGTGACCAGGGCTTCCTGTCTAATGCTGCTCACCCTTCCACTTGCAGAAGAAACCACAGTACCAAAGAAACCACTTGTGACTCACGGCTCACTCTCTCTGAGAAGAACAATTGTGGAACTTCAGTCTGAATGATAGATTAAAGTCAGCATCCTGCATGTACCGAATAACTACGTATAGTCATTGTGCATAGGGTTTCCTTTCCTTTTTCAACTTTATTATTTCACTTTTTCTATTGTTCTCACTGACTAATCAACTTTTTTTCCTTACTTTTAACTAAAGTGGATGTTTTCCAGGTCTTGTGTTTAGCAGGAAATATCAGAATGCTCATTGGCTATTTCATTCTGTCCATTAAGCGCCACTGTTTGTGGGCTCAGTTCAGCACCAGACCCCTCCACTGGCGTCAACTGATGACAATCACCCCGTGAAAGCCTTCCTTCTATCAGGAGACATCCGTGACTTTTACAAATAAAAACAATGTTAAATCGTGGATTGCTGAGAAACATTTCAGTTTCAAAAGAAAGAACCCTTATCGCTGTTACAGTTTAAACCAGTTCTTTGCATTTCTAAACATTACGCTCTCATACTGGAAAATTACTTATGCTCAGTGGACTGGAGGGGTTCCTTTGAGTGCCATAAATCTGACAAAGACCCCACTGATTTGCAGACTGTATTTGATAATAAAGGACCTATAATGTGAACCAGCCACTACCAGTATTCCATGCAAAGAGCACTTTGCAGGTCTCACCTTTGACATAGACATAGGTTGAGGAGGTGGATTCTAAACCATCTTCGAAGTATTTACAGCTGTAGTTCCCTGTGTCACTGGCACTCAAGGATGTTATTGTTAGTTTACTGCAGTTAGAGTGAGAATGACGTCTGTAATCACACTGCTCCACCTTCACCCCCTTTGATGAAATCGATCGTCTGGGATTGCCAAGCGTCCAGTTCAACGAGCCATGACCTCTGGCAGAAGACAGAGAGGGACAGTATTACAGTAGGTGAACTGGAAAATGTCACTTATATCAGCACAATCAGTTTCAGCTTTAATACGTGGGGTAAATTTTCACACAGTGTGGTAAACAAAATGTACTATTAAAGATGCTGAATCTGACACATCAGTGCTTCATTGCTGTTCTCCATAAACAAAGCCCTGCATGACTGGACCTATTTTGAGGATATGTGGCACAGCTGGTGATGACCCTACAAGCATTTTTAGTTCTGGATGGCTGCTTCTCCTCTTGGGACTTTTTGGCTTGATGTTCATTTTAGGTTTATTTTGAATGAGTCCTGAGTCATCTGATAACTTGAACTTTCGCATGGGAACATGTTTCTCTTGAATGATGTGCTCAGCTAACACATTCTTTCCACATAGCATCCATTTAAAAACTCTTATTAAAGAGATCCCAGAGGAACATCAGGCATGTCTTGCATACTATTGCCTTTGCGTGCAGAATTTTGGGTCAAGCAACCTCCAGCTCTCATGCAGTGACAATAAACAACAAAGTATTTTATGGGCCAGGGATTTTAGCATACGGCCTTGTAGGGAAGCACTGTATTGTAGGCATGGATTCCTGAATTTTCCTTGTGGGCCTACGGAATGATGCAAAACTCTCTAAATCCTTAACAAATGTGAATCCCGTACACTTGGGTCCCACCATTCATTGAGGAAATTGCAACAGACTGATAAATGTGGACCACCATCACTGGTTCCTGTCAAGGATCGTCCAAGCGTCTTTGTAGTGAGCAGGTGTCTTGAGGCCCAAGTATGTTCAATTTATTTTTCCAGTGGCCTTTCTGCTATGTAACGAAACTGACCTTGCTCTTCCTGGCTTCTGACAACTGACCAGGAAAGGGCAAGAAAAATAAACCTATTTGACTGTTGCAAATATTCACATGACACAATACTTAAATTGACATTAATCAGGGATTTACAGCAGCAGCTGCATTGAATGCTGATTAGATTTAAACGGTTTGGCTTGTTTCACTTTGACAAACATATTGTGACATACCTGCATATGAGGTTTAAGGAACCATCCTTATGCAAAATGAAGGGATTTTCAATGGGCAAAAAAATAGGTGAGTCCTCTTTCTCCAAATGTCCTGTTGATCATGCACACACACACACACACACACACACACACACACACACACACACACACACACACACACACACACACACACACACACACACACACACACACACAGAAATAAAAGCATACATTTAGAGCACTTAAGGGGAAAAAAAATCAAACCCACACATTTACAGCATCTCTTTAATGGTGTTCTTCAGTCTTTATCACACTAAACATTTCTTTTAAATCGCTTCAGTGCTGTACATGCGTGTTCATTTTGTGCTGTTCTGTTCTGCCTCTTATACTTGCAAGTGATTGTCTGCTATGAGAGCACTGGGGGTGTTTCCGGTGCTGGAGGGGCAGGTTGCTGAATGGACAGTGCTCTGGGATGAGCAGAAAGAAAGAAACAGAGAAGGAGGAGACAATATGGGGAGCAGCTGTGCCACTTTGCCATAAAGGTCAAGCCAGTTAGAATCACAGAGAATCGAGGCAGACATGCGTTTCCTCTAAATCAACCACTCAATGTCTTTTCGTGATTGTGCTCCCTTCCTCTTTTTTGTATTTTTTCATTTACCATTGACCTTCCACCCTAAATGCTATTATTACATTATCACAGGGAAAATACAAGGTTGAAATATTTGATTCAAAGGTGGCCTCTCTATTTGGTGTACAGCCAGCTGTATCTGTTGAGAGCTCCCTCTAACAGCGCTCAACATAGGAAACACTGTGATTCTCCTTGCTGTCCAGAAGGTGTCACAGTCCCATATGTGATTTCCTTCTTTTCACTAAGATCCCTGACCAGCTTGTCATTGTGGTCAGAAAACAAGTTTATTAAGTCAACCCTCCAAACAGACAGTCTTCAGGGAAAACTATTTGTAGCACAGAATCAAGAAGAACAATGGAGTTACAGACCAGCATATGGCCAGGCTGACATGATGACACATGAACTAACTGATAAATACACGTATGCACACACACCGAAATCCACACACATGGAGTACACAAGTACACCTGCATTTTATGCAAATAAACAAAAGTGCACACACTCACAGAAAAACACACATTTGTCTATTATTCAGAACAGCTGCTGTGTTAAGAATGAGCCGTCAGTGCCAGTATTGGCAGAGGCACTCAAATCAACTTCCTCTCAGAATATTAGAACATCATTGTTTTATTGTCAGAGGGAAGGGTTGTAGCTCGCACTCTTTCATGTTGTGATGCCACATGCTTTCATCTGTTTATGAGATGGATAAAAGCCACGGTTCTTGATCATAACAATCATATTATCTGCAATTCACAAATTATCTTGTGAATCCCATTTTTGGCTTCTCTGTACCTGTCAAACAAATTTCCTTATGAACATTCTAATTTGCATTTTTCTTGCCTCACATTTGTAAATTGGCAGCAAGTTCATGTAATTGAATTGCTGGAAATGAGAATGCAGTAATGAATCAAACACAAAGTGACCCATGGGACTTGTAAATACAAGTGGCAAAATAAAAAGAACATGTTGCTGTCTGCAACAATAAATTCTACATGTTCAAAACATAGTTAAACTTGCATGCTTATATAAAAGGAACACATGCACCTGCTTGCATGCATACAAAATACAAATAACAACAACTTCATCCTGACCTTGAATTATACTGACAGGAATCTCATCCATTAAAACTACCCAATTTTCCTCCTATTCTCCTCAATGACTCACCACAGAGGAGTGAATCAGCAGGGACAGCAGCCCACTTTGGGAAAAAAAAAAAAGCATTCCATAGTTTCTTCTCCACACCCTGAAACTTCCACCTGCTCCAGAGCCTGGCAAACACTGCCCTCAGCAAGCCTCCTGACACCTCTAACTCCCTGCAACAGCTGTGTGTGGGTTCCTCCAGCAGATTGCCTGAAAAATGCCCAAAACTGAGTGTACTGCGTAGGTTCAAAGAGCCCTGGAGATGGTTCTCATTAAGAGCCATTAAAAAGAGGTTAACTGTGGAACAAACAGAGGGAGAGCACAAGAGTAGTTCAGTTTCTCAGGAAAGTGGTGATGTGATCTTAAGGAAGTCATAAAATACCAAGCTGATTATTGACACAGGGCAAAGTTAACCAAGATTAAACCAGGATCACAGTGAAGTGTCACAGGACATAGCGTTTGAAAAACATTTGTGGCACTGTCGATTCACTACCTGTTAGAAAATGACAAAAATCCAAACTGTATCAGATTCCAGCAATTACTCTAATTACCAGCAAATACTCTCCGTTATTCTGAAATGTTTGTGGCCAGTACAACCTAAATATTTAGACTGAAAGGACAGCCAAACAGTGATAGAAACTGAAATCAAAAATTGTTGACCCCAGAGCGCAGTCTACTTTTTGCCTTATATTGCTTTAAAGATATAAGGGCCACACTCTCAAAATGCTGAAGAACAATTTAATATAGGAAAATAAAAAATGTGTTATTTTTATTTATAATAAAACTAATAGTTAAATATTGTTGAATAGTAGAATTTGGAGTATTATCGAGTAACATGGTTACATTATGGTGACAAGACATTTTAAGCATAAAAGTCCTTTAGACTGAGGTCCTCTTGTTAATTATATTATCATTATATTTCTTACTGGTATTGATCTAGTATTTCTGGACTGATTTACAGTCATCTGTTTTGCTACTTTAATAAGTACTGCATTGATTTACAATCTTACAACTTTAGAGAATGCAAAAACTGTTGCATAGAGGGGTAATATGTTAACAACATTAAAGAAGGTTAGGAAAATTGTAAGAGGAACGTATATTTGGAGTTGGTGTAACTAGTGGAAACATCTCACCGGTCTTGCAGGGTGCCACCAATAGCTCATACCGGATATTGCATAATAAAAAATCACAAGTACTCTGAAATGACTGGACTACTGCTGAATTTAACAGGAAACCCAGCCCATCAAGTGCTGGAAATAATGTGTGGAATTCCCTCCCCTTTTGCAGAGAGTACAATTCATCTCCACACATTTCCTGTCATGCGAAAATGTGAAAAGTGAAAATAAGGCACGATGATCCGCTGGTTTAATACTGCTGCTTCATTACTAAGAAAAGATGTAGAAAGAGTGGAGACGGGATTATTGTTTAACTAATGGGAGGGTCACTACTGGCAAATCTTCTTTGCTGTAATGTGACCATGGTGACAGGAGTGAAACAAAGGCGAACAGTTACCAATCTGTGACAGTATCTGTCCTGCATGCAATCTGGTGAGTCTGTAGATAAGTCTATTGATTCCAATTACTATTTATAAAGCAAAGAAATACAGTATAAATAAACTGATTTTTATGTCTCGCTGATACGTATACATGGACAATTCAAAGAGAGAATGTCACTGCTCTAATAGTCTTCTTACTTATTAAGGAACTGGACTCAAAAGCAACGATACTTCATTTTCACTTCTGAGATTAACAAGTTAAAGATTTACACATACTTCCAGTGCAGAGATGTTTAGTGCATTTCATGGTAAGTTGCATTTAGGTTGACATTTCTAGGACAAACACATATACAGAGGGTTCAAAACACTTGTGGGAGAATTACAACACAAAGTTGAAACTTCTGACTAACTTCACACTAAGAAGTAGCTGCCCCTGGTACTCCGCTTTTTTTAAACATTTTCACAGCTTTCTGGCTCTCGTGCCCCTGGTTACCACTGCTCTGGCTGTGCTACATGTGTTCTGCGGTATTCTCTCACATGTGGCCCCTTTGAAACCCCTCAGCTTTGCCAAGGTTAAGACAACAGTCTGGGAGATAGCCTTTTCCATTAGCAGTAGCTTAACCTTTGGAGTTTTGGAGGCAAAATGTCCAAGACTACTCTTAAAAAAGTGTACAGCAGAGCCAAGAAACAGGCATCTCCTGCATGAGAGCCCTACAGTATAAATAAGCCCAGTGGATTCCTGTTCCATGGCGTATGATTAAGACTAGTAGACAAACAGAAGCTCCTTGAAACTGAAATCTCATCCAGGTTGTTGGCTCAGGGTGGATATGCCAAGTATACATTAGAGGCTGCAATCATCCTTTAAGAACAGCTACTCAAAACAATTTGTGAAGTTAAATATCCATGTGTAAGCTAATGCCTTTTTCTGTGCTGCTGTTGAGTCTCCCATTCTAGGTGAATGCGTATGTGTGCCTGTGTGTTTTTCTTGTGCTGCCTGCATGGACCCAGATGTACTGCCAGGGAGCAATAAGCCCTCACTGTGCTTGGCTGACCTCTCATCACACCCATTTCCCAATCCATCTCAAGTACCTAAGCACAAAAGAAAGAAAATGACCCCAAAACAAATTAAACACAACACTGAATCCTTCTGTTAGAAAGTCCAAAAGAAATGCTGTCCTTACTGTAGAAAAAGAAACTGATGATTGATACAATGGTATAAATACTAACAGAGCGTTTCACTCATTGCCTCAAGCCTTACTTGTTTCAGTTATCACTTTGATTCACTTGTTTATTATCTGGAATTTGGCTTATGCCCTAAAATACCACCGACCACAACCATGCAACTCTGTACCTTGGTTTGTCTCATAATTCTAGGACAAATCCACTAATACAACACATGAAGTTATTTCAATAAACCACCTGTACATAGCCTTACACGATGAATTTCATACTATTGCATAGTAATAAGCAGAAGGCTTAAAGTCATTAACTGCAACACATAAAAAAAATTGCAATGCAAGGATCTGAAAGCTGAATCATACTATTGCATAGTAATAAGCAGAATGCTTAAAGTCATTAACTGCAACACAGACCTACTGAAAAAAGAATTGCAATGCAAGGATCTTGTTGTAGAAAGCTGAAAAAAGCAGGGCCAGGCTATTTTTAGACAGCATTTCTTCTCAATCACTAATTATAAACATATTATAGGGAAAAAGCTTGAGTGAAAATGTAAAAACAGAAGAACAATGCGTCTTTGTAAAATTATCAATGTGTCTGTATTTCTGATTATTACGTTAACATTGTGACACTGCGGCATCACTGGCAGGGTGTGACATGAATGTCAGTGTTTTACCATGGCAAATTATATCTGTACACCTTTGTAGATCATTTTCCAAAAACCTATTGCACACCTCAGCATAGATAGCCATCATCAATAACTAATGAATCTACCAGTCAGTAGTTCCTATGCAGAAACAATATCCTCCTTTCCGCCCTGCCATTGTCTTATGGCTGGAGTTTGACATAGCTCAATATGAGCACAAGGAGCTCCAGGAAGAAATCTTTGCTCAGGTAGCATGTCACATTTCCGTGACCCTTACTAGCCAGAGCAATTCCAGGCTGCCTCTTTCCCCTATGTCCGCTTCCTCCTTGTGTCTTTCTCACGCTTTGTGTGTGGACAGTGAAGGAAATCTACTACAAACCATCAAAGATAAAGCTCCATAGAATGTGTAGTTGGGGAAAGGGGGGGTGAACAGGGTTTCTTTTGTTTGGATTTGGAGATGGCAAGGAAGGACTATAGTGAATCACACTAAACTTGGCACCAGGTGGAAGAACACCCACCTTTTATACAGTGTCTTGTTTTTTTGTGGAGTGATGAGACAATGAAGCCCTGTTTGCCCACAGATAGCAATTGCTGGAATAACTGTTTTGATAACAAATGATAACTGCTGATTTGCAATATTTTCAGAATATCTAAGAAAACAAATAAATAACACTGAAATTCCACCAATAGAATCAGTCTCATCTTACAATACCTGTGGAAGTCGACATTTTACAGTATGTCCCAATTACAGGATAAGGCTGCCTCTAGCGGCCCAAGTGAAAACTGCAGCTCATTGACAGCTAAACTATTGACACAATCTTCCGCAAATATGCCAACTGAATATTCTACTGTTAAATCCATACATAATAAAAATATCCCCTAAATGTAGAATGAAAGCAAACTGGTAAACACTTGGTTACAGCTCAATTAAACACAGAAGGAATAAGAGTAATATTGTTATGACGCAGAGTGAGAAGTCGATCTCTATACTTCTTCAAATAACGGACAGCTGATTGGGTCAAATGTGTAAAAACAATATGCATTCAGCTTTTCAATTAAACCAATCAAACAGTCAAACGGTGCCATGTTATAGTTTTGTTCTTTCATGCGTGAAACTACGCGTAAATAAGTGTTCAAGCATGAATGACTTCTTACCTTTTGTGAGTGATGTACAATACAAGATGACAACGACCAATCTGAAGCAGTCGGATGACACCATCTTGCCAATTCTTCACCAAAATCCAAACTCTGTGTTAAGAAGTACAGTTACAGAGTCCCTGGCAGAGGTTTATATTTCCGCGTGACTGACAAGTTTCTTCCTAAAGCGAGAAAATCAGCCCTGTTTTAACTATTAAAAAACGTGATCTAAATCCACAAAACCATCAGGTGCACATCCAAAAAGCGGCAGTGATTTTAGCGTAACCCATGATGCGGTTTGCAGGGGAGCGCTCCTGCGCAGCTGGGTTAATCCAACTCCCGATCCCGCACTAGGACACGGCTGTGCCGCTGTATCCTCCGGGCAGGTGCTCTCCAAAGCAAAGGTTAAAATAATTCAGTTCAGTTGACTGTGAATAGCAAAAGTTAAGTGAGTTGTGTCTCAGTTTCTAACTGGCCAACAAAAGAAAAATCAATCAGCTCCTGCCTTTCGGGCACTCCTTGGACAGTTCCTCCTCCCTTTCGTGTCTGAACTACACTTACAGTCCAGTCCTTTTATGTTGACACAGAGGAAGGACACAACGTCACTTTTTTGGAGGGGAGACATGCCCCTTTCTTCAGGCTACCCAGGAAGCGATCACTTCATGAAAATTAATGGGTATGCATGTCTACCTGCAAAACACTGAATCAAACTAACATGATGCATAACTACAAGAAATGGTAGAGATATACTAAATATAAAAAGGTGCAATTAAAAAAAAAATCACAGTAATTATATGTATCTCTAAATGAAAACGACAACTGAAATTAACTTGGTGAGATTCATCAAAGCAAATCATGGTGTAGCCCAATGACTGATATACACTGGGTCTGATTAATATCGGTATCACTGTACAGATTTGTGGTCAGTAAATACATTTCCACATGACAACTAGAAAGTAGATTGTTAAACTACTGTTTGCTAGACTTTTTTTAAATTGACCTTTGTGTAACTCTTTATTGATAAAATCAACCTACTGCGTAACCAAGGTTAAAGGTAACATTTATCTTGTCTCAAGAAGTAAACAAATACAAAGTAAATAGTCACTGTGATGTCAGATTTAATCTATAGTATCTGCCTAAGTGTTTAGAATAGATTCAATTTTAACCTCAGGAACAGGATACGCTGCTTTTTATATCACTGTAAATAATCCTCTTTTGTCCAGTCGTACCCTGCAGTGTGTGGATGTGATGCAGACTGTTTTCTTTTATCACTATAACAATTACTTTTCTGCTGTGGGTCATAGCAGCAGACTCTGTAAATAAGGACATCCTGCCCTCACCTTTCTGCCCACAGCCAACATTTTGGGGGAAGGATCTAGAGTAGTGGTGCATTCCGTGGTAAAATGTGATGAACGCCGCTCCTCCATCCCTGTAGCAGAAAAACTGTGAAATGACACATGAGAACATGGGAAACTATTTGTACCATCACTGGGGGTCCTTATGCTTTTTGGGATTCTGAGCCAACACAGTTGTAACTCAAGAAGTCAAAGATATCCTACACACTATTATTATTTTAGTATGCTGTCTTGAAACCACTAAAGGAAATAATCAAGTAATGTCCCTATGGTTGGCAAGTGTGTACACAAAAAGTTTATGATTTATTTAATAAAAGTAGACATAGACTCCCTGTGACCCTATTCAGGAATAAGTGGTATAGATAATGGATGGATGGATGGTTAGACATAGACTTATGTCTTTGTTTACTTTGTTTCTAGGCTTAAATGATATTGGACTCAGTGTTACACTCTGGTTGTGAAACAATAGAAAATTCAGCCTTCTCAATTTTTACATTGTGGAATGAACACAACATTGACAAGGTTCTCAAACAGCAACCAGTCTCAAGAAAATGGCTACATGACACAGGCTATCCACTCTCAATAGCGAAACACTGGTAAAGATAATACACTATAGGCTTTTGAGGACAACTAGCTCAATAAATTCACAAGAAAAGACAAAAGAGATGCCTTGTCCACGACGACAGTTTTCTTAATGTATAATCACATTTAAGTCTTTGGTAAGGGAGACATTCCCAGTGAGTCAACAGGGCAGCCGATAAGTCTCTTGATGAACAATTGCTGGAAGTTGCCAATAGAGGGGGTGGATTTAAAGTGTTTATTTTAGAATCAGGTTTCCAAAATGTGCTACAGGGGACAAACTGGTTCTACACACTTCCTTTTGCCCCAACACCAAAGTCTCCTTGGTGAAATGAACCAATAAAGTTTTTCTTCAGCAGATTTTGTAGAAGGGGGTCTCTCTGTTGGTCCTTTTGATCCTTTTACTGCTCTTGAGCGGAAACAGTGTCAGCCTCCAGAGCTCATTTATGCTGCAGCTTTGGAAGAAAGCAATATCATTTATGGGAATAAATATTGGTGGGCAATATTTGATTTATAGCCCACAACATTAGCAAAACCATTTTGTGCATGACAACAATATTATAAATAGTCTTTGCTAAGCTAGAGAGTCATGGACTAGTGCTTTTCTGCACTAGCTGAAAAGCCTAAAGATTTTGGGAAACCAATCATGCATCAAATATGACAAGCAAGCAGCCGGTTCACAGTTCAAGATTTGTGTTGCCTGCAAAAGATTTTATATATAATTTCTTATAAATATTTTATGCTTTACTGTATATCCAAATTGTTGGGTCAATCAACAAAAGTTCAGCATAACACTGACAATATGAAAAAAAGGTAATATGAATAAGAAGTTAATAATTTAAATCCAAGAAAAAGTAGATATTTGAAGATAAAATGTACACAATTAGCAGAAGTGGCTCTCAGTTTTAAGGCACTAGTGAAGGCTCTGTTGTGAAACAACAGAGCTCTCTTTTAACAGAGTAAATGTGCATGTCTGCTCTGATTACTGGGCTGTTTTAAAAGTGGAAAGGTCTCAGGACCGGTCATGTTGACAAAACTATCTTGTTACATGTGTAAAATGGGCCTGTTGTGGTTGCTTAAAAAATAGGGTATTGGTTTCCTAAAGCAGAGGCTCACATGTAAGTACACACTGTACCTGCAGTACAGGGAAATGTACTTAAATGCTATCTGTGTTTGTTTGATGTTGCATTAAATAGCCCATGTTAACAGGGAGATTAGCTTCATTTTTTTAGAAAGAAAATTTTAGTAGCTTAAAGAGTAAAATATTGCAGTTCACTGGTTTTTGATTCATTTGACTTGTTAACAGAGTAAAGCACAGGTGCAACTAATAATTGTGGGTGTGCCGCTGTAACCACCATTCCGGCAAGTAGCCTACTGAAATTACACCAAAATGTAATGCACCCACAATTACAGTAAAGCTATTTTCTGCTGTTTTATTCACCAGGCCAAAATGTTAAATAGTCCTGTTTCTACACAAGGGAAATTTGCAAAAGAAAATCAGTGTCATCTTAAGATACAGTAGTTATAAATTAAAGCTTAAAAAATTGACATAGACCTGTAACTTAATGCACTATGTGTTATAATAACACAAATTATGGACAATGTTAGTCAGTAAAAATAAGCCACAAGGGCATATTAAGTATTTGAAAATGAACCAAATCCAAACTTTAATTTTGTTGCCTTTAAGTTTCTCCCTTCCAGGATAAATTTCGCGGTTCTTTGCGGCAGCTGTCAATCAAACCTGTCCGGTCTTTTTTTTCCAGTGGAGAAACCTAAAACATGGAGAGGTTTGTTACAACTGTGAAGTGTGAGTAATCCTATTCACTCAGTCTAACGACTGTTTGTTACACTAAGTCTTGTTCTACAGTTTTGGCTACAAATTGAAATGGTATTAAAGTTAGCTAACCTTACTCAACTTCCAACTTAGCTAGCAAAGTCACTAACGTTAACGTTAGCTAGGTTAGCATAACCACCATTGAATTCCAATGATAAATGATTAGCTTTTAGCTAAAACTAACTAGCTAGGTTAGCTTATTTATTCGGATAAGCTAACTTGTCCCAATGTGTAGTTACCTCTCTTGTATGTTAGTATTAATGTTAATCTTACACCATGTCCAAGATTGTGTCCCCTACCGGATGAAAGTTTTCTAACTTGTTTACTTCCCAGGCAACATTTGCCCTTCCTACAGTGCAGTAGCATAGTGAAACTTTTCTTGTGTTCATTTTAGCAAGCCGGCTAGCTAAAGTCTTTTGGGTTTCCAGAATTAACGTACGTTTTTGAACCCTCTTTTGGGGGTGTCAAATATCTTTTAAGAACTGGGCATAAGTGAACGCATCACGTTACGCCCCTACATGTTCTGCCCCGGTCTCTGCCGATACTTCTCACTGTTTTGCCATGCCTTGTTTGTGTCCTGTCAACATGTCTTGATTTCCAGGCCTCACAGAGAACTTGCTGCAGAAACAATCAACAGATTATGATGAGGTGATAGAGAAACTCTTCTCTGAAGTCTCTGGCCTAGAGGATTTCCCCAAAATACCAGATCCACAGGTGCAAGTGTATGCCAATAGCCCACAGTCCTGGTCAAGTGAAGCAACATACTGTAAAACAACCAACATTTAAAAATTAGAACATAGTCAAAGTTCTTACATTTAGCAGCGCTGTTACTCTCATATGCATGCAAACAAGCTTATTCCTACTTGGCAGGGTGCTTCACTCCTTTGAGAGTGAGCTAATGTGACTCACTGGGATTGCTTGTGCAACAATCCCACCAACTACTCTAACAAAGTCATAATGGTTTACATCAGATCAATTTATCTAGCACTAAGTCAGATAGTTTTTTTTCTAATATAGCATTGCAGTATGTCCCCTTTATGTGGCCAGTAGATTGGCAGAATTTATAAGCTGCATTTCTTGCTGATATTACAGCTTGAGGAGTGTGCTATCCAGTTGTGGAACTGGGCAGTTACTAAGAACGTGGGCACCGCTATAAGTAAAAATCAGAAAGCCAAAGGTACACTTCTAATTACAGTATTTAATTTTACTGATGATCTTGACACTTAAAAATTCTGAGACATGGCATGTAAAATGCTGGCACAGTGTAGAGGTTGCAAGTGGGGAAGTCACGGTTGAGTCATGTCATTTTCTCACCATCCTCGCAGTGCGTCATGTTGCATGCAGCCTGATGTACTGCTGTGAGCCTGACAATCCAACAGAGGGCAACAGCCGCAAGCAGATCCTGGTATGTGACAATGTATGGACTATTTGTGAGTGCTCAACATTTCAAGGGGACAAGATCTGTTTGTCACTGTCTGATCTTTACAGATGGCCAGTAAAACAGGGAGAACCTGGCTGGACTGCAAAAATCCCCAGATGGCAGATATCATCTTGAGGCTTGCTGTTAAGGTGAAGAAAGAAATGAACACTCAAACCGAGAGGGCTTAAATCTGTTTAAGTTTATAGCAAACAAAAATATGGTGTCATTACAAATTACGGAAAATACAATATCCCCAGAGCCTGGAAACCCTCTACAGCCAACTAACCAACAGAGCTGATGGAGCAGCTGACATCACTTCATCCAAGGGGGATGTGGAGAAGGATCTGCTTCGAATTCTTTCATGCCAGGCAGAGTCGGTGAGCTGTGGCGCATGTGGTGTTCAACACCTTCAATGTGAATATTTGTTCTTGTGATATTTGGCAGCTGAGGAAGTGCTGTTCTGACAGACTTGTAGTGTGAAGTGTGAGACAGCTAACGTGAACTGAGAAACAATAAGAAGGGGAAATCTCATTCTGTGCTAAATTATAGGGAATGTTATTGTTTTCTGACATGTAATAGAAAGTTCAAGTCTCCTCTTCTTTGCAGGCTTTAAGTCAAGGAAATAACCATGATGCAGTGATCTATATGCAGCGCTGTAGAGACATGCTGCAGCGGCTACCAAAAGACGTACATTGAAGTCTACAAATTGTTGTTTCACATTTTCAATACATATTGTTGGTGAAAGTGTGTAGGATGTTAACTGTAAAAATATTTTCTCAATGCAGACTGGATACCTCTCCCTTATGTGCTACAATTTTGGAATAGACACTTACAATCTGAGACAATTTGAAGACAGTGCCTTTTGGTTGAGGTAAATCCATTTGTTTAATTACTGTAATTAATTTCTGCAGAAGTGTTAAGAATCAATGCATTGGGAAAGGGACTTTTTTTATTTTTCAGTCAAAGCTATGACATTGGGAAAATGAATGTGAGATACGCCCCCGGACCTGATGACTGTCAGAGGTTTCAGGAGAAGGCTCTTAATGCCGTCAGCTTAGCCAACAAGGTAAAAATCATTTTCATACTGTAATTTACGTATGTATTTTGAAGCATGTATTAAAAAAGCTTGGATTCTCTATACCTAATTGCACTGTGCAATTTGACAGGAATGCATGAGTGTCTCTGGGTTGTACTTAAAGATCAGAATACTCTTGAGATGTGGGGCCTCAGATGATCGTATCAGAGCAGGTTAGTTATTTCCAGACTTCACTGAATTATTTATACAGAACTTGATTAAGATAGGCAGCAGTGGGGCGACAGTGTCTAAGAGGTTGGAGAAGGAAATTCAACAATAAAATGTGAGATTGATTCTCTGAAGCTACTGGAAAAAGGTGGGTTCATAAAAACTCCAAAACGGCTGCTGATGAGTTTAATGTTCTGGAAATATTCCAAGTCTCTACAGTGGTGTAACTACCCTAGGCTTTTACAAGTCAAGTCATATGTTCCAGTAGAGCTGCTTTGTCTCCAGCAGTAGAAGATTGTATTTGTACTGGGGTTTTCATACGTGTTAATGAGAATCTATGGCTTATTTTAGCAAAGTTAAAATGCACATTTGAAAGCAGATCATAGATATATGTTTTCAGGACTTAATGAGATGCTGGAATCTGAGGTTTCTCTTGAAGTGTGTCTGAGCACAGTGAAACTACTCGTGTCTGAAGACAGGTAAAACCTTAGCATCTTCATTGATACTCACTTTTTGCACACACACACCCATCTGCACATTAATATGTGCACATATACACATTTTTTGTGTAAGAATTCCCAAACACATACTGTCCAACTCTGAATAATATCTGTTTGGATTTTTTTAGAGAAGTGCTGGCATTTGAGTATTTGAAACGTGTGTGCCAGCGCTTTGAGTTGTCCCCTGACCTGGGAACTGCACTTATCCTGCATGTGGAGCTGCTGTTGCAGAGAGGCAAGGAGCTGCTGGGCAAACAGAAGATAGAGGATATTATCACTGGTACAGAATTTTTCATTCCATCCTAGAATAAGTCTTGTTTTAATAGAGATGACACGATGAATTCTATAGTTCATAATACACTGTACCTGGGCCTCTGTATAAGCATTAAAATAGTTTATTCCCACACAGGCCATTATACAGGAAAACAGCTGACTCCACAGGCCCTCACAAACCTTCATGTCATCCTATGGGATAAAGCGTCCAAACACTTTGAGGTATGCCAAACAAAGCTTTACTGGTATGTATAGTTATCACTCACTGCAGTTGACCCACCTCTCTCTGTGTTTTTCTGTTAGTGTTTCCTTTGGGTGCTACAATTTCCTTAAAACACAAAGATATGCATGTCTGAAATGCTCCTCCACTCCCTTTGAAGAAAGTGCAGGCCTCAGAACTGGTCTTAGTCCCAGAGTGATATAGTATAACTTTTATGTGTCTTTCCAGGCCAGGAACTATTCTGAGGCTCTGCAGTGGTATAATTACTCCCTGAGTTTCTATAAGTCAGGTCAAATGGAGCCCAACTTAGCCAAACTGCAAAGGAACAGAGCTTCCTGTTTCTTGCATCTAAAGCAAATGGAAAAGGTAAGACAGCAGGACACACAAGAGCAAGTCAGGGAAATACATTTGTTATCCATTGGCTGCAATAGGTGATGTGTGTCAAAAGGCATCAGGTAGTTTATGTCACAAGCCACAGTGACAAGTGCTCCTGCCAGGTTTTACAATTTATGCATGTAATATATGTTTACATGTATATAAAAACTCATCTTTATCAGGCGAAGGAAGCAGTTAAAGAAGCAGAGAGGTGTGATCCTGACAACATTTTCACTCAGTTCAGTGTTTACAGGATTGCAGTGCAGGAGAACAATGTGAAGAAAGGTATCTACAAAACGTAGCTTTGTGATTCATATACAGTAAGAGAATACTGCTGCAGTTCCACTACAGCTACATTTTCAGCTGTGGTGATGAGGTTGTGTATTTGTGTCAGCTGCAGAGGCAGTGAGTGCAATGGGACTTCTGTCCAAGAGCCCTGTAGCCGATGAAGACACACTGCTGGTAGCTGAGAATGCAGCTTCCAATCTCCTCAGTCTGGCTGCTCAGATCGCTTTGGAGGTAGGATGCATTACTCGGTTCTGAACACCAGTTGTAAAATTTGTGGAATTAATGGGAAAACAGCTTTTTGGTCTGGTGGAATTCTTATCACATTCCCCAGTCTTAAACTTTTATGATGTTATTGGGCACTTCACTGTTTGTGCCAAATGCTCAATTTAACACAAGTGACAGTATGTATCGGTGGGGGGTTGATTAGAGATCATACACTCGTAGTTGCTGGTGGAGGTATCTGTATAGAAGGGGCTGGCATTAGAAATACAGTATATTTGGTTTTGATACACCTCTCCAGGAAAAGCTCCTCACTGTGGATCAGAGACAGAACTTTACTGTCTACCACCTCCCCAGGCCTATTGCAGATAAACATAGATAAGCATAGACAAATTTTGATGTTGATGATTGTCGTATAGAATTCCACTTAACCGTAATATTTATAAGATATAAAAATAATTTTTAAAAACAGCTTAGCGGACAGACTCGTTCCCAAACTAGCATAAGCAAACAGACTGTGTAGCAACCAGATGCCAGTAAGGTTTGAGGGTAAGGTTTAGGATATGATCCTACCTTTGGTAAGACTGTATGGTTGTGATGAATATGACAGGTGGGGGGGAGGTATTATGTTTGTTTCCTTTTGACAGAATGAACAGCAGGAGACTGCAATGAGGGCACTGGAGAGTTTATGTGAAACCTCTAAAGATGAAGCTCAGGTTCTGACAGCTCTCAGGTTTGGGAAATCAGTGTGCTTCACAGAAATCAATGTGCCTTTTCAGTTATAGAAGGTGTAATTTTGCATACACAATTGCTGGTGTCCATCTTTTTTTTCTGTGATATTTTTCCTTATCATTTTTTAAAATTACAGTTTGTCTTGACCAAACATAACTTCTGGCTACAGTCTAAGATAAGAATAATCAGTTTGCTTACACCAACGTTTAGTTTTTGACAACTCTTTGAACATACTGACTCATGAATTGCACTTATAAAATTATTATTTAATCTTTTTCAGAACAGTCCATGTTTATATATTGACACTGTTAACAAAACATGATGGCAGAGTTTCTCATATAAAGTTACAACATTTAGCAGAGCTGGCTTATATGCGGAGATACTGTAGCATCTCTTAGTTTTCCATACACCTCTATGATCCAGTGACCTACTTGCCTCTCCTTTGAAAATGTGTCTCTCTATAATACAGTTAGTAGGTGAAAGAAAGGTCAACACCAGTTTCTCCATTCATCTTTTTATAGGTGTTTGGTTCGACTTGTGCTCACTACAACAGAAAAATTGAGTGATGAGATGAGGTGAGGGGAAAGAAAAGTACCTAATTAATATGCAGTTATATAGTGTTATTGATACTGCTTTTAATAAAACTATATATATATTTACTACCTTCACTCCATGTAGAAATGTGAATCTGGATGTCCTGCTGCCATATCTGAAAATGGGTGAGTATGGGTTAAATTGCATTTTTAGAAGATGTATCAACTTCAGTGTCTGCTGTGCATCATGACTCAAACATGTTTTGTTTGCCTCACTGCAGCTCTGCAGAAGGTTTCACACCAGTCCCACATGACTGTTGAGCAACGCACAGAAGAAGCTAATTGGTTCAGAAAGATTGGTACTAAGAGTTGTTCTCTCCTTGTTCCAATCTGACGTGATGTGCTATCACTTAAAACGTCACAGCACCTTTATTTTTTTCATCTGTATGTGTTTGTCCTTGTTGCAGCTTGGAACTTAGCTTTACAGTGTGAGAGCAACCCTGAAAGAATGAGAGATTTCTTTGTGCTCTCTTACCAGGCAAGTGTCCTCATTAGTTTTCTCAGGTGAATTAATCAGTATCTGCAGCATGTGGGTGTAGATCAATAGCATCTGAACAGGGATATTGTTTTACCTCCGCTCTTTGACTTTCTGACCTTACCTGTACCAAACAACTGAGCGAGAGAGAGAGAGAGAGAACTTGATTTAAATATATGCATTCATGCCTAACACCCTTATACATATAAGTTTCTGCTGTTGGATACTGTGTAGATATTCCAGAGAAACTGCAATGTAAATACTTAATTTCAGAGAATCATCAAAAGTGGTTGATGAATGAGGAGAGAATTCTTTCCTGGTATACTGCCATACATAGTTTCTTTGTCATGCATCTGCATGAACCTCTAGCTCTCCCAGATGTGTCCTCCTGATCGCACACTGCTCATGGGCCAAAAGACATGTCTGCTCATGGCTGCTGCTGCCTCTCTGGAGCTCTACAGGAAGTCCCCCTACGCTGCTCAGGTGTGCCACCCTCTCGCTATACTCATCTCTTACATTTAGCACACTCTCCATCCACACAGATGGAAATTTACCAAGTCCAGTGGTGATGAGAGGTGACTAACCGCATTACTGGTGCTGGCGTAGGTGTTTCATTTTAATCCCTGTGCCTTTGAGGATGAACTGAACACTAGATGGCGGTGATAAATCCATAATGCTTGTTTAGTGTTTGATCACAGACTGAGAAGCTCACTCAGGCTCTGGAGTACATTCAGATCTGCTGGGAGGTCTGGAAAACCTTGAAAGCATCAGGTACTTCAAGTAGCTAAACAATCTAAATTACTAAGTAACAGACTGCACAGGTTATAATAATAGAATGACTGAATTTTTAAAAGTCTGTCATGAAGAGAAATGGAGCTGAAGAAAATTATTCTCAACATGTACTTGCAGGAAGTTTCCCAAAGGACCCCACCGATACACTGCTGCTGCTGTATGAATTTGAAGCTCGTGCTAAGCTGAATGACCCCAAAGTTGAGACAGTACTGGAGTCTGTCCTGGAGCTTGAAAATGTTGAAACCAAGGTGCTGGAGACCATTGCAGGTACAAAATTGGAAAAAAACAAAAAAAACAACCTTGCCCAAAGAAGCAGAAATATTCCAGTATCTGCAGTATGCTGGTGTTTTTGTTTTCTTTATGCAGCCTTAGCCATGGAGCCTCCAGCTCACTTTCCTCTGCTGTGTAAGAAGGCCTTGAGGGTTGCTCTCTCCCTGAACAAGAAACAACCACAGGCTGACCTGGCCCGCTGCAGGCAAGCCCATCACTCCTCTGCATGAAAATGCCCCTGACATTTCTTTAATGCTCCGGGGCTTTTTAGGATGAAAGGATTTCTGATTATGCAACTGTTTTGTGTCCCCATCTTAGTAAGTGTGTCCACAGCCTGATCAAGCTGTCCCTCCCGAGCGGAGTGTCAGAGGTGGAGGCCCATGTGCTTGAGGAGGTGTGGGAGTACTACGAGGAGGCCCTGTCCATCATTGCAACTGCAGTGAGTCAGCGCCAATCAGACACCGCCATCCTCTGGCTCCCACCTCCTGTTCCAACCGAACTGCTCTAGCTATATAATCAGAACCCTCTCTTCCACCCCATGCCTGCCTGCTGTTCTAGAAGTGTCTTTATCAATGGGCTTTCAGCAGCGCTTCAATTACCAGATGCTTCCATTCACCACCCCTTCCTGTCAATTTGAATGTTAATGTGCTGTACAAATCATCACATTGCCATTGAGCTGCAGCTCTGAAAGAGGCATCAAATTATTGAGACATTACATCACTTCAGAGGCAGTGCATATTCCCCCTTTCATATTGAGTTACTACTCAAAAGCTGTAGAATACTTCGGATCAAAGTGAAAGCTTACGATTAAAGTATTGTGGAAAATGAATTAAACTTTAGAAATGTTTGACATTAGGGTTTGTTTACAGTCTCATGATCCATAGTAAGTTAACAAACAGTAGAACAGGATTGGATGAAAGTTAGTTACTCTCAGGCTTTTACATACTAAAAAAACACAATTTCCTTCTATTCACTTGGCTCAAGTGAGTCACCCAGGTGGCCTCCGTTAAATGGCCTTTTGAACATCTTCCTGCTCCTCTCTGTAGCCGGATGACTTCCCAGAGATGGAGACCCTGTGGTTGCTGACTCGGGCTTGGAACACAGGGATACTGCTGTACAGCTTGGCTCAGTATCCTGAGGCCGAAAAGTGGTGTGGCCTTGCCATGAGCTTCGTCCGCCACCTGCGATATCTGCAGGAGAGCTATGAGACTCGGGTAACAGAATTGCACAGGTTCTATGTACAATCAGGTGTTTAAACATGTTAGACTTTTGAGAAACAAGATTTTTAAGTTAGTTGTTTGTGTACCTGCAGATGTCTGGTCTGTACAGCGAAATCTTGGACAGGTTGGACAAAGCCAAGAAGAACCACATCATGGAAGAATAATCAAACTGGGACAGGTCAGCTGTTTTCTGCCTGGTGTGAAAAGCCTGTTCAGAGAATGAAGTTACAATGATTCAATTCCATCAGTTTGTCTGTGGTAAATGTTATTAATGCTGTGGTAAAATATTAATTGAACACTCCAGTTTGACAAATTGTTTCTATCCCTCTGTATAACTGGGTCATCCTAGTACCTAGTGGTTAAGACACTACCACAGTTGTTCCTGGTTTGATTTCGTCCGCTCTACTGTCTTCACGAAGTTAAAATGTTCTTTTCTTCTCTTATAAAAAAAAAAAGTGTAGCTGTAATAATTCTAATATTTTCAAAGCCACTGACTTGGTTAAAGTGGAATAACAAGCACATCAAAAATCATAACTGAGTCACATATTTTATTTTCAAACAAATAAACTCTTGTCAAGTCCCAAAATAAAACCCAAAGAAAAGTTGCAGGACTGTGTTCCCTCATGACTAGGACAAGGAAGACCATGTGGCCAAGTGTCCTGATAGGCTGTACCACCTGCAGTGACAGGAAGGAAACTACTGTACAATCAAAGGGTTCATGTTTGCAAGCACTTACTGCACAGATGTGCTATAACATAAAACATCACCCAAAAGTACAAACAAGAACCCTGACCCCTTCCCACCCGAAAAATAAAAGCATATATGTCGTTTCTCTCATCAGAACAAAGACCCTCAGTTATACACACACACACAGAGGCATTCAGGTTCCATCTTGTATTATACCACAACCTCATAAAGTAAAGTGTAAAATGAAATCAAGTTCTTTGGGCTTTGACATGGCTGACTGAGGTATGAATTCCACACACATTGTTAACAGTCAGCTGTATTCAACTAAACACCAGAGAGGACCAGTTCTAAACTTCTAATGATGTATTGATCAATGCCCCTGAATTCTCTGATATTGTGTAGGTTTCTGCCTGCATATCTTTTAAATTATTTTACAATATATATTTTTTTTAAATCTATACACCCAGACACGTTCCACAAGAAATCACATGTAGACAGGCCCTACTTGAGAGAACGGTGTTCCCAACTGACTAGTTAAGTGTTCTGATAGGCATTTGAAGAGAAATAACAATACAGCACATCTGTATGGAAAAATTATATCTCAAGAGTAGCTCAAACTTTACTTACCTGACATTTGTGGTCTATAAAACATGTTTGTCCCAGTCTGATTCACACATGCATGAAGCACAGGTGAGGGGGAATCTGCTGGGGGCTTATTTACATTGTACAGCTACCACACCCTTTGAAACAGTCTGCAAGCAGTTTATAAATGGCTCTGATCCCTTCAGTTATTCCCTGAACTCTGGTTTTGACGCAGGTAATGACAGCTGGTTTAGCAGTGGTGCCTGGCAGGTGGGCACACCTGTTCAGAAGATGCCTGCAGGTACAGGTGCTCTGTGGGTGGGAGAGCGCAGGGTACCCAGAGGTCTAGGTTACCACTTCCTGTTCGGTCTGGCTCTCCGAGGAGGAGAAAAAAAAAATCCTTTGTACTCTTTAATAAAAAGCTAAGGAGGAAAGCGAAAACGTTCACAGGATCAGTGGCCACAGTGTTCTTTCTTCAAGTGTGCCCTCTCACATGCACACGATCTGCATGGGAGGGTGGGACAGATAGATTCCATCCTGGCGATGCCAAAACACAGCTACCTTCAAAGGTTATCACACTGATGGCCTTCAACAAACTCCCCGCCTCATGAAAAAAGAGAAGACACGTAATAAAACCTGATTACACTGTTTAACTGAGCCCGCGAGTACTTGTTCGTGCTTTGAAGCCTTCGTGTCATCGCCTGAACATAGCCTTTCAGTCGCAGGGGAAATGGTATCTGTACGTTAAAATTCCTGAGCTGGTCTAGCTCACCCCAGACACACTAAGAGCTCAACACAGTGGTGCAGCACCTGCCAACAACAGACTCAGTTCATAAGTTTATAGATACACAAAGCATATAGGTTTAATCAAACCCAACTTCAGTGTCGTTTTTGGTAGGGGGACAATTCATAACAGGTTATACTGACTCTTTAATTGTTAGGACATCCAATACAATTATTGTCTTGTTCTACCTGTTTTAATGCCACTGTCACGGTGGCAGATAGGACAGTACCATGTGACCATTTAATCAGAAGAGAATCCTTTTGGAAGGCAGAGAGTGTAATAGGGTGGTCTGCTGCTCAACATGAGTTAGGAGGCTCTGGCTGTCCAAATTGTAATCAAATGGCCAAATTAAGGCTGAAACATGGGGGAGAAAAGGTGCCAACAGAAGTGAGACTTTGTTTAGTATATTGCACTCGAGTCAGGCCTCCTGGCAATTGGAGGAGACACAAAGAGAAAGGAAAGATGAGAAGGTTTCCTCTCTCTTCCTTATCGGTTGTGTGCAGCCTCCTTCACAGACAACAGGTAGTCACAAAACAGAATTTGTATTTGATGTAAGGCAGTTTGGTGTTTTGCAGAGAGCCCAGTTACACTTCTCTACCCCCATCCTTTACGCAGAGCAGCTAAAAACCAAAAAACCCCAAAAAAAAAAAAAAAAAAAAAAAAAAAAAAAAAAAAAAAAAAGATGAATTCTAACAGCCCTCCAAATTGACAATTCTAGTGAAGTGTAAAATGTGTAGTTTTTAATATGTAGGATAATCTCAGTAGGATTTTATCATTTATCTTGTGATCTCATAATATAAATGTAGATTCACAACACATTTCTTCCTCTTGATCTGCCTCCCGAGATGTCTTATCAGCTCAGACAACTGGCAGACGACCAAACAGCAAGCTGGTTTGTGATAAATACATCACCAGTTTGTAGGCTCCTCCATTAATTTCCTCAGTCATTATAAACAACAGAGATGACTCCTTGAACAGTACCATCAGCAGGGCTTGATTTTATCCAGTCTTTTCAGAGGGAAAAAAAATCCTTAATTTTTCGACTTCTCATCTTGCCCATCTTTTGAAACGTGATTTGATGAACATTTACAAAGTGTTCCCACTTGATTTGTCTCTGTTCCCCTGCAACGTCTTTTTGAATCCCAATTCCTCTCTTCAGATTTCTGTCAAACATGTTGATGTTCAGTCAGTCCCAGTTCACAAAAGGATTTATCCCTTTTCAATTTTGTTCACATTTGACAAATTCCTTTGGAATGGCATTTCCAGTCTTGAATGAATTTGTTGAGAAACTCATGCAGGGGTGTGCACAGACAATAATGGCGATAAGACTTCTTTTTCATTTAGAGAGTAACATAATGATGACACTAAAACTTGATATGAAACATATCTGCAAAAAGGAGGTGAGGAGGAGGAGTGTGGGGGTGGCTATTTGGGCTTGGGCGGGGTCTCTGGGAGGCAGGACAGGAGCTCTGCGCCGACGCAGAGGGGACAGCAGGGAGCTCAGAGCTTCTCTGAGGAGGGGATCCAGATGTAGGGTCCGGACTGCTCCTCAATGATGAGCTTGATTTTGTTGTAGATCTCCTCTAGTGAGTCACCCTGTACGATAGCTGGCAACACAAACACAAAACATCAGACGTCAGAACTGGAGCTGAAAGAGCACGCCAGCTAATCCATAAGTAGAGAGAAAATTGATAAATCATTTTGATAACTGATGAATCATTTAAGTTTAAATCAAACAAACGGCAAATATTTGCTGGTAAACATAAATTAGGATTACACACAATATCAAGAAATCACTTTATTCTGCAAGAAGAGAAGGTTTTTGGCCATCTGGCCTTCATCAGTGTCACAATCTCACAGTACAACTGCTGTATTCAGGTGAAACCTCTCGAGTTAATTAGCCTGCACCTGGTCGAGTAATTAACGAAACGAAACAAGCTGAGTCCTTGTAGAAGTGGCAATGTGTTCTATCAAAGTCCGGTAACTGTCTAATTTAACTGCATCAAAAGGCACCAATTTCATAATAATAATTAAAAATAAAAAATCAATTTTGATGCAGCTAACTAATTGCCCTGAGACGGCTGTTATGAATTTGCACTATACATGTACATATGATTATCTGACAAGTTAAAAAAAAACAAAAACAAATGGAGTTAAAATGGCTGGCTGATTCATCTGTCACAAGATTTCTCATAATCAATTCATTGCTTTTTTTTTTTAAATCATTACCTAACTAATTAGGGAACTACAAGGGCAGTGAGACTAACCTGTGAAATACTCTCCAAAGTCTTGCTCCAGCTTAACTGCCTTGTCAAAGACTTTATTGGCCTGCTCGTACGTCTGCCTCTTGTTCATTTCCCTGAAAAAAGACAAACAGTTCATGTTACTGTCACAGGCCCCATATTCACTTGTCTTCATTACAATGTACAGTATATAAAAGCTCAAACTTACATTAGGGCTTCAATGGATTTTGGTTTAATAAAGATGGCAATTGGATAAAGTTGTGCTTGCTGCAGTCGTTTGATGGCATTCCCTGACACATCCAGAATGCAGTGTTTCCCCTGTAGGTACAGTACGCCTTGTTAGAAATACTACACATTTGTGTCACACAAGCAGGGCACATATTCATGAAGGATTGATAGTGGATCCTGTAAAAATGAGTGGTGCAAACTGATATGACGTTTGGGAAAAGTCGAGGTGGAACATTATTTACGTCTTCTTTCTAATTTATCAAACGACCTAACATGCCTCTGGTTACAGCCAATCCTATGTCTTGGCACCTACCCTCTCAGCCACAGTTCTCACAGACAAGATGCTAGTCCCATAGAGGTTCTCGTTGAACTGGCCAGCCTCAATGAATTTATTATCTTGAATGTCTTTCTCCATTTGCTCTCTTGAGGCCACAAAGTGGTAGTCCTGGCCATCCATTTCATTCTCTCGCCTTGGACGAGTCGTATCTGCAGAATGGAACGGATTTTTGTTATTATTTTTGTCACAGCAGGAAAATTTGATGTACCGTGCAGAGATGTTGCGTGCTGTCAACTCACGGGGTACACAGGAGCCAAACTTGTGGGGAAACTCAGAGATGAGGTCATCGTTTACTCTGTCCTTCATTGGCCCCAAAATGATAACAGGCCTTGTGTAGTGAACTGCATTGGAGACAAAGAAGATAAAGGAGGACAAATGTTAAAACATACTACCCATCATCTGACTCAGTGATATTTGGCACTTTATTCTTTAAATGAACAAATTTTAGTTTTAAATATGTTTAGAAATTTGGTTTAATGCCATGTCCAGACTACACGTTTTTATCAGATAAGATGGACGCTGTGTTGATTCTCATCATAACTTGGGATATGACAAGACGACATGTTTGTACCCGACAAATCACAGCCTGCAGTGGTTCACGACCTGCATGAAGGAGGTGCATACTGGCTGCCTGTGTTCAGAAAAGCAAAAAGCAGCAGGGAGGGCAATATGGGTTGTCTATCCTTCAAAAAGAACTTGGTTTTAACCAAGTAGTAAAAAATGTTTTTGTTCACACAGAGTCAATGTCCTGCTCTGCAGAAGATAATGTTAAAACAGTGATATTTCTGTCTAGAGGAAGATGTAGATGATTCTTATTAACAGTAGTGCAACAGATCAGGCAGCTAAATCAACTTCTGCACAAGAAAAATCTTGGGTGGCAGCTACAGTTTGCGATTCCACAGATGCACACAGGTCGTTGAATAAGGCAGTAATGAATTCATGTCCACTGACGGAAAAGCAAGTCACTCACTTTCCTGTCGAATGACTGGCTCGTAGGAAAGAATTGTGTCCTCCTGTCCCTCTGTAACAACACAAGACAAACTTGTCATTTAAAGAAATGTCATGAAATTCTTATGGCTAATAAAATAAAATAAAATAAAAAAAAACAACAGCAAGGGGGATTGTTAAGTTACAGGTATAATTTCACAAGTATATTTACGGACCATGTTAATCATCTATGTGGGCAGTGTAAAACAAGCCACAAAGACCATGAGAAATGAAGGTGACTCACTCGAACTGCTTTCACTGTCACTTGTGTTGGATGTCAGGCATTCTGTAACAGCATGAGAGAGAGCAAGTTGCAGATAATCTCAAACAGTAAAGCCACAGTTAAATTCAAATAAATTCTCGTTCTAGGTGAAAATCATTTTCACCTGCCTCAACAGCCCTATGGAAAAAAAACACTCTGTTTCTCGACAACTAGGCCATAAAAAAGAAGGGGATTAAGAAAGCAGAAGTTTTGTGCATCAGCCATGCTCTCGCAATATTAGGGAAGTGGTTTTAGTTGCAAGCAATAGGAAATTAAGTGTTTCCTGTGACATTATCCTCAGTGACCCACAATTCCCTGGCCACCGTTTCCTATTGCTTGATCTGTGCCTGCAGCAACAGATCTCCTATCAGAGAAAAAGACGAAACATACAAGTGCTAGGCTGTCCACAGGAGGGGGAGGCGGGAGCTGGCTGACTCAGGGGAACTGGAGGAAAAGTGTTTCCAACCAGGCATAGCAACATCTTGCTCTGGTGACAGATACATTCCATCTCTGTGTGACCTTCTCTGACAAAACTCTGCTAAACATTTATTGTTAAGATCCCAGGAGACATTCAGAATAAGTGTAATGCTCACTCACCCTCCCGTGGGAATGCACATTACATATGTACTGTGAATCTGAGTAGGTGTGTGTGTCACACTAAATGTGTGGTTTAACATTCCCAGCTGGGTCTGCAGTGACAAAGCATTTTCTCTCTGAGCTCGGGGGTAGTAGCTGCTTGACACAGTACAACCACGCACTTACTCAAACTCTTTGATCCATAAAAGTCATCGCTTAACCCTGGGAAGTCCTAGGTGTCCCGACAGGTGAGAGCAGAAACCAAGAGAAGAGAGCAGACAGGAAGAAGAAGAGGTTAGTGAGAGTCGGGGCAGAGAGGGAGAGGAGTGCTGTGTAGTGCTTGCCAGGCCCACTGATAACATGGCACTGTGCTGTACTCATTAAGCCCGAGCTGCACTTTGTTCATAGTAAGCCACAGCCTTTCAATTACACAAGCCCAATCTCATTAAAATCGGACTTTAAAGCTGGGTTAATGAGATTCTTCTTGTTGTGGGTCAGTGACTGACTGGAAAATTGATCAGGACTTACACAGGGAATAGCATCACAGTACTAGAAGAACTGTGAATAAATGCAGCCAAGAACTTGCACGCAAACACGCAGCTGGCAGCACACACACCTTGACACTCCTCTGGAGCCCACAGACAGACGCACCCACACACCAGAGAGAACCCCACATCTCCAGCCTGGTGCCGACTGAGTGTGTGGGGCATCTCTCTGGGACAGCGAGGAAAGGATTAGAGCGGTGCCATCACACAAACCTTCTCTGGATGTGAGCAGAAAGATGAAAGATGAAAGACAGGACTGAAGCATGAAGGGGAAAAAGGATGAAAAACACCCCCCCCCCCCCCCCCCCGCGATCACACAGCTGGTACTCACGTTCAGACTCCATCTCCTGCACAATATTCTCCTTGCTCTTGTAAAACGGGAACTTGCGTGAGAGGTTGAAGCTTTTTTTGCGCTTTACTTTGACTGGCTGCTTGTTGATGTGTGGGTGAGAAGGGGGAGGGGGAGGGTGGAAAAAAAACAAAACAAAAAAAAACAAAATGGGTTTCAATGAAGGTACTCAACACTCATGCCAAAAAAAGTGAAATGTAAAACAATATACATCAAATAATGAAAATGAGAAGCAGGTAATGGGTGAAAATGAATGGCATATCAATGTGAAGGAAACAGGCTTCTGTTTACCAACTGAAACATAAACCATTTTCAGTAAATCCAATCTCCTTGCATAACAGATGACACAGACACATTACAGCGGATAAACATTTTTGCAAATTACATCTGACAGATCAGCCTCTGACAAAAGCAAAGACAATTTGTGCATGTTTCAGTTGAGGTTACAGAGAACTCTCATCTCCACAGAGTTTCTGTGTAATCTATACAGTAATATGAGCTCTATTTGTGCTCGCTTCAGTGAGCAAGTGCCAATCCCTTTCCCACACTCAGGGGGATGTAGGCCATTTCCCTGGGAGCCCAGTGGCTGCTCTGAAGACCAGGGCAGGGAGCAGCTGGCTCTCCACACTTACCCGGTTAGACTCAATCATGCCTGTCCTGGCATGGAACTTGACTGTTTTTAACCTGGCCCGCTCTTTTTTCTCCACTCTGTAAAAAAATAAAGATAAAAAAAAAAGAATAAACACACACACACACACTAAAACATCTAGGATGAGCATGAATGATAGTCACATTAGCTTTGTAGGCCATGAGTACAAATGAAGTGTGCGCATACCTTTTCTTGCTTGGAATGACCCCAATCTGCTCACTCTCTCCATGTGGTGTGACCAGCCTCGCCTGCCACCACTCGTCATCAGAAGCATTTATGACGTGGAGGATATCCCCATAAGAGAAGCTCAGGCCTTGGCTGGGCAGGCAGCTGTCCCTCGTTCGATCATAGTCAAACAAAGCTCTGCAAAAACAAAGGCTTTAGTTACACTCTTTGCCTTTTATCTTGATTGATGATTAGTTAAAACATTTCAAACTGCTGCTTTGCATTTTGTGACTTTCAGTCAAATAAGACTTTTTCCAGTGATTTATTTCACCACTGAACTTTTTTTTTTTTTAAAAGTGTTAAATATTGTCTCGTGAACCCAATATCGTGTATTGTCTCATCTTGTAAGCCAAGTGTATCGCCACACCCCTATTAACCATACACTGTTTGTCACAATCTTGTTAGACAACCTTCGCTAAAGGTATTAATACCTGCTTCACAGGCTTAAATTGTGCTTGACCTATAAGCCTATATACTGTATCTAGAGGCCACATAACACATCCAATGTGCAACTTTCTCCACTGTTTAAAGAGATAACTGACATATTCCAGGGTTTTCCCCGGGATGTTAGATGGTTTTGGTGTTTCTTTTAGCTTGCTTGGCTAATGTAACTTAGCTAATTCAGTACGTGTTAGCTATTTCTTTACTGTTACAAAACAAGCTACACACATTCTGCCATCTCTGTTACCATTCACAAGAATTACCCCCCTACTTCATGTATTCTTTATGGAGGCTAACCTTATAGATAGCTGTAACTACTGTCCTGAGTTGAGGGTACAGAGAAATACCCAGTCAGCTGTTTGAATAGCTTGGAGATGCTGCCAATCACACAAATGTTCATCCAAGCACTGATTGTTGATTGACAGGTCAATCCTGTTGCCATCTTACTTTTCATGTTCAGATCAAATCACCTCTCTTTTAGTTGTCAGTGCAAACAGCTCAGTTGTTTTAATATTGTGATTTATTGCCTTTTACATTCATTCGGCTTAGGCTCTCCGCAAAAACACACAGGCGCTGCACCTAAGCCTTTCTATGGCAGGAAAAACCCTGTATTTCTACCCGTTGAAACTACAGCTGGAAATAGGTAAACAGTACTGCTGAAACTGCCACCATGCAGTCAGCCCAACCCTTACTATGTTACCTCAGCTTGACATACTTTGAGTGTTTCAGACAGAGTGTTAACACATGTGATGCTGTTTTTTGTTCAAGTACACCTTTCAGGCTTTAACACCTCCACATTCCTGAGGCTGGGAGGACATGGCAGCTCCTGCTTCAGTCGGCTAAATAGACAGCTTTTCCAGCATAACTGTGGGCTTAGTCACCCACACAGGAGGCTTGCTAGGCTCTCCATACCTCATAGGAGCTGGTCTATAAGAGAGCCATGAGTCAGACTGGTTAACACTCCCCTGACTATAGCGTGGGTCCACTGAGAAAACACCTCTGTACTTCTGATATATTCAAATAAAGCCCATTGCTGTTGAGCTTAGGCCAAATCAATCTAGTAATGTGGCTGTTAGGCTTAGCTTGAGTGAAGGGTTTTAGTGCTTCAGCAGAAATATGAAGAAGCACGTGGACTATGGAGTTACCCTGACCTCTGCGAGTTCTTTGTGATTTGCTACATTTCTGTGAGCAGAAGGGTGCCACCTGTTTCCATTCCTAAATGAGCCTCCATCCGGTTTGGCAGCCAGCCCAAAGTGCCATAACACAGGTCACTCTGACAAGCTCTACTGTCAGTCTACATTAGACAAATCAGAATCAGCTTTACTGGCCAGGTGTGTCGGACACTTTTGACTCTGTTACAGTGGCTCTCAGTGTGTCTGTACAATGTTCTTCCATTAAGCAATGAGTAGACAAGAGAAAACAAAAAAGAAAAGAATGTGCAAACAAGAAAAAGGAATGTGCATTAGAAAAAGTACTTACAAATATACAAACATACATAGACACAGTCTAGATGCAGTTTTCCAGATATATACAAAACTAAAATAAAAAGTGGAGTCAATGTCATATGTGGCATCAAAACAAGGAATGCCTGCCCATCAGCTTGGAGATGGTGAGCTGTATCAATCCACTGTCCAAAGTTAGAAATACTATCCTAAAAACTGCTTGGCACTGAGTGACATGCTTTATCATATAACCTATGCCATATAAGTCCTGCTGCTGTACCCAGACAGTGTAGCTGCAATTGATAACATGCGCTTTCAGGTTTGATTCTCCCTGCTAGGCAGACAAGGGTGATTATTTTAATACAGGTCTTAGAACTTGATAAAATAAGTGCAAGCATGATTGTGTCAGTGTGTTTTCCAGATTTACCTGACATTAGGGCTATAGCGATTATTCGACTTAATCGATTATGATAATTAGTCGATTTGCATATTAATTGTCGACTTGTCATATGTAGGAAACAAAAAAAAAAAAAATTGTAAGACAAGTTTCAGTTTCACACTCCAGAGCAGATGGTGGCGGTAATGCGCCAAAAGCTGGATGCCAACCGCCCTTTAAAAGGACGCAGAAGAAGATAAGTAGGAAGTAGGCAGTAACGCGAGCATAGATACACATAGCACTAGCAGCATGGCGTGTCCGGGGAACGCGAAAATACCGCGACTGCGGTCATCAAAGGTTTGGCAGTATTTTAAACAGATACCAAACAACATGGTGCTCTGCCAAGCAGAAATGGCGTTTCACAACAGCACCATGCACGAGCATTTGAAAAGGAAACATCCCGGGGCAGTTTCTCAGGACAACAGCGGAAGCAAGACGGCACCGTAAGTTCTGTTTACTTTTCATATTGTTCCTACCAAATGTAACAGTATTAGCTTTATACGGTACAAAGAATGTGTTCTCGTCGGTAATTCTTTTTCTTTTGTTAAACGTTTCTTCCGCCTGCAGCACTGCTGCTGTTAAACTACTGTC
>NW_018127882.1:5757278-5758550 GCF_001952655.1 Monopterus albus | reverse complement strand
ATATATATATATAACGATTATTTGACTAATCGAAAAAATGATCGTTAGATTATTCGACAGAAAAATAATCATTAGCAACAGCCCTACCTGACATAGAGGGAGCGTTTCTCACTGGTGCGCAGGGAACCTGATCCTGAGCTCATGCTGCTGTTCATCATCTGCTCCCTCAGGTCGTGGATCTTGGACTCAAAGCGGCTATACTCTGCAAGGGAATAAACAACAGCACAATCTCTGTCAGTACCCCAAAACAGATTCTCAAGCATACGCTCTCCCTTCGGCCTTTCAGGTTGATACACCCAAAATTAAGGTGGTATTGAACACAGCTATGGCTCAGGAAGGACAACAGGTCCAGTCCACATGTTAAGTGTCTTTGGGCAAGACACTGAACCCCAAGTTGCTTCTGGTGGTCTTGTATGGCAGCTCTGCCACTATCAGAGTGTGAACAGGTGAATGAGCAAGTATTGTAATGCGTTTTGAGTGCCTCACTAGAAGAGCGCTAAAAAAAGTACAATCCATTTACCACTGAACATGTCAAATAAAGAAGACATTCAGATCCAGCAATCACACTACGTGTACTGTGCCCGAGTCCAACCGAACTGTGCCGGGCCAAACTCTTCAAGCAGACCAAGGCACGGTATGCTGAACCTTACCTAAACATGGCACTGAGCGATCACTCCAGCTCCAACTGGACTCTGGGGGTCAAATGTGCTTGGGCACGGTATGGGTCACCTAGTGTGAGTACACCCTTAGTGTCTTGTTTGTGCTGCAGTGAGTAGAAGAAAGGTTCAGCAAATCCTAGGCTGATTAATGACCCCAGGAACAGATGGTTTATTACAGATCTGCCTTACACATCCAGAAATGTCTTGTATCGGGTGATTAATTACACAGATTAATTATGTTCAACAAGGGCTTTTTAGAATGGGTAAAAAAAGAGAAGGCCTCCAACAATTTCAAATGCATGACCATTTTTCATAGGTGAGTAAATCCAGTTGCTTCTCGGGGGCACAGGGATGATACATGAATCCACCTGGACCTCCTTATTAAGAAGGCTCTCATTAGCCTGCTGTGCCCAGCATGCTCTGTGCCCAGGTTGCTGGAACAACCTAGGCCACACGGCACACGCCTAGATAAACAGATTGGCATATGCAGCTAGAAAAATATGCTGTGGTTGCTCATATGATCAGATAAAGCAGCACTGTGAGCACCCAATGATGTCGTATCTAAATGTTTTAACAATTATATACTGTGCTTAAAGTAATCCTAGTTAAAATT
>NW_018127882.1:5752487-5757190 GCF_001952655.1 Monopterus albus | reverse complement strand
ACACTGCAAACACACACCAGTGCTCACATGACACAAATACACACATCTATGTCCTGATCATAATTAACCTATAAAAGAACCAATGCAAGAGAATATGATCCACATTGACTCGTACCCTACAGCGTCATGTTCCACAGCTGGGAACTCTTCATGTAACATGACCAACAAGAGATCAAAGTCTAGATTCTGTTAAATAAGACTACAAGCAGCTTTGAAAAACAAACAACCATCCAAACCAATCTGAGCTGGAAAATTATGGAAAAGTGCAAAAACGAGGTTTAGGTCGCTAAACGCTAATCCACCGCTGAAACCTAAAGAGGAATTAAAGCAAACACACATCCTGCTGTAAACCTGGTGACAGCTTTCCACCCTGGTCTCTACTCAAAGAGTTAATAGAACAACACTGACGCTGCAAGGTAAGGTAACCAGACACCGCCTGCATGCCTGTAACCAGGAGCAACGTCCTAGCACTCCTACAACAGGGACAGCACATGCGGAAACAGCCATTCAGACTAGTCCACTTGGCTCTCAGGCACAGGAGAGACGAGAGAATGGAGAACCAGAAATGGCAGCTTAGGAGAGGAGGGGCCGAAGGACAAGACAAAAAGTAGCTAAACAGAGAGACCGGTCTTAATGCCCTGCTTCACAATACCACCTGAAGGGCCGGCTGAGAGCTGTGCAGCACAGAAGTATGAGCACAGAAGGTACAACTAAATCTTCTGCTTGTTCACATTCTTTAAATCCAAATGATTCACCTGAAAGCTGTGGACATTCAAGTGACGCAGGACGAGCACTGAACTACAACCAGCTATAAGCCTCTGTGGGGAGCTGGGGTGGGAATCATAAGCCAAACAACAAACTGGTGCCACACCTTATTGACAAAGTTATCAGAGTACACATCACAATATCTGTGTGAGTGAATTGGAAAACACTAAATCAATTTCTCAAAAATCATTGATCAATCTGTAGCCATACTTCCTTTGTAATGAAGTACTTTCAGTTTCTAGTAATTGTATAGCCAGATGACATAAGACAGTAAAGTACGTACACACCCATTTCACAGAAATGGAGGGATATTCCCAGTACTCAAAGTCCAGATAAAGCAAAATCAGTGATTTATTTCTAAACACATCATCAATATTAGAAAATAGTTGCTGAAGATGTGTGAAATGACTGAGAACTATGTAGTGCTGAACTGTGGAATTAGACTGTTTCATCATTTTTGAGTTCAGGATTTTTTTTGGGCGGAGCAGAAATGACACCACTGGAGCCATCCTTAACATAACCCTTCCCCCAACACTATATTATAAATCCTAGAGCTCTGTGCCTGCATTTGTTTTTAGGGAGTCTTGTAAGACTGAGCACAAATAAAAAGTTACTGCCCCTTACTTTTTTTTTTTTTTTAAGAAATAACATTAATGCTGCTGTCTCAAGTGTTAAACAGTGACAAAAGTAGGAACATATGAATGGTGAATGTGTTGGACAGGTCTGAACCGACTGTAGTTGGTGACTATAGACACAAAGGAGATAATGGCCACACAGTGAACCGTGAAGCTGCTGAATCGGACAGGTCACCACAATTAGCTCTTTGCTGTTAGCCTAACAAGCTCGCAGACCTGTGGACAGCGCTTACATTTTAACTTCTCTGCAAGTTTATGCTTGTTTAGCAGGTGTTTGGTTCACTTACTCGCACTGGCTTTTTACTCAAAGGTTTTATTGCATGTACAGTAATGAGCATACAGCTCTCCGTCTCCACTGCTGCACCAATAGCTGTCTGCTTCCTGTGTGTGCATGTAGGAGCTGGGTGCTGCTCACTCTCATTTAAACACCAACACAAAGGAGAAGTCATATTTCTAAAACCATATTTCTAATCTCACTTGGTGGTCTTTGATAAAATGCTCCTGTTTGATTGAGAGTTACTACACCTCCTTCAGCCTACAGCTTGCTAGCTATGCATCTTTCCTACATGTTCTACCTTAATACATCCATGATGAGAATAGGTAGCACATTCTTTTTGATTTGGCATGGTTTCAGTGTCTTCATCCGACCTGCCCCCAGTGTTTCAGAGCAGAGAATACTGGGGGCAGGTCGGACGAAGACACTGAATTTTTTCATGATTTTGAAAGCCAATGTTGGTAATCTTTTTAAATCATTCAAATTTGTCTCGGTGGTTAATAACATCTTGTGGTGTGAAACTCAGAACCCATTTATTTCTACTTTATCCAAACTTCAAATAGAACACACCGCAACACTGCTGAATGAATATCACAAAAGGTACTACAGGGAAACAACACTTTATGCTGAAACACAAGCACTGACTTTTTGTTCCAGCTCAAATATTGAGCACATGAAGCAACAGTAATGCAGTCCACCTTTCACAAGTGTGGCTCCACTGTGAGTAACTTAGGTAAAACCTAACTGAAATTATCGTAAATCCAAGTCACAGCTGTAACAGTACCATTCAGTCCTCAGACCACTCAAGCAGGGGATCAAATTTTACTTACTGCTGGCTAACGTTAATGATCAGTAGTTGATTAATGATTAAAGCCTCTAAGATAGGGCTCCTCAGTGGCCCAAGAGCTGAGGTTCTCCCCGTGAACCTTAACGTCCCTGATTTACATGTAGCCTGGGACCTTTGTTACATGACTTTTGCCAACTTGCTACTGTCAGCTCTCTAATAAAACAAACTGCAGCAAAATAAAAGCTTATAAAATACATAACGCATGTTTTTTTTCTCCTTGGAGAATTCAGTTGACAAAGTCTATTTTTACACCAGAAGTCAGAAATTAAACGCCTGCAAATGATCCGAGCCATGAAATAAATATATAATGCCATCACTCAGAAGTCCTAATCAGCCTGCTATTATTTAACAAACGGCCAAACAAACCTGGAAAGGTGAAACTTAATTTGGCACAACTTGCCATTTGAATTGAATACGGTAAGTTCTGGATGGACATGCAGGCAGTCAGATCACATTTTTGTACTCAATGAGAACAGGGCTGTAACCTATAACCACAAATGTTTATGTCAAGCTGAAACAGGCTAGGCTACTCCTGTTATCTGATGACATTTACAGTAAGTGTTACAGGTTTCGTTTACGGACACAACCACATCTATCTGGTTAAGAATGAGTTGTGTAAAATGTTGATAAATACATTCTTGACCACTCCAACTCTTCACCGTGATCAACGCAACATCAACTATTCATCAACACTGCAAGCACACCTTTCAAAATGCTGGGAAATGGGAGAAGACAGTTATTAACATTAAAACTCTGTCCCTTAAAAGAGCTAGCCTACTATATTTTTAGAAGGGACCCACAGGAAGAACAGACAACTAATAGAAACTGGGACTATTCTGGATCTCTCACTCCCACTGCATGTCCTCATTAATTGTACAGCTTTTTTATTTGGGGGATGGCTGCTTCTCTTTTGATCCTGTTATGCAACACAGCAGGCATGTACTTGTAATGCGAGAGTGTGTTACAGTATGTTCTCATGGATGGTGAACACACAGACCCCCTCCCCAGTAATATTAATGTATTGCACACCGGTGTGAGTTTGATGAACGGCGCATGGTGTTTAACATTTCCTCCACAACCCTCCTCCCATTTTCTACATGCAAAATTTACTGTAATTACACTGCATGGTAGTGGGGCTGGGGAGTGTGTCCATACACACCCTTACTTCAAGCTGAATGTTACTTTCAGACTTAGTGATGCACCAGTAAGCCAGAGTCAGGGGGACTCCGGCTATAGCCCATGTGCTCTGTTGTAGCTACTCGTCCTTAGTACTGGCCTCTCATCAGAGGCCCATGGATGCCTGGGCCCCATCCCCTGAGAATACTCTCTAGGCAGTCTGCACAGCATAAACTACCATGCACCCTCCACTTCCTCCCCCCTGACTGACCTTGTACAGCTAACAGGGGGGCTCCTCCTGCTCCAAATGAACGACTTGCTATAGGATGCCAGCAGAATTACTGGTAACAGATCTCAGCTGATCAGTGGAGATGCAGGAAATCAATCATTTGCCAACACTTCACTTGTGTGTTTAGAGCAGTTAAGCGTTATGCACAAACATAAGTGTCCTTCATTGGGTTACAAAGGGGGCACAGAGCTGAAAGCATGATTTGGTACGGAAACCAAAAGGTTCCCTTCACCTACCCACATCGTTATTCAAGATGCTGCCCGAATGGTCTGGCATGTGAAACAACAAGATCTCACATGGACACGAATGAAGCATCATCATTAGCCTTTTATAGCAGGAGGCAAACCTACACCACAATATTGTCATTTTTCATTTAAGTCTCTTTCAATTAGCTTCCTGCCCATTCAGCTGATCCCATTTCACATGGGTTTCAACGAGCTTGGTGAGTCAGTGGACACTGGAGGCTTGTTTTTTTATTTAAAGGAAATATGAAGTAAGAGCATACTACAAGTTATACCACTTAATTCTTGTCATAGTCCAACCTGAGACCTAAAGCTCACAGTATCACCTCACTGTAGTTAAAGCATTACTGCAACATGCTCCAGTACATAAGCAAAGATTTACAAAAACACGTAAGAAATGTGCCATTAAGCAGCACTGCACAGCTACTACTATGAAGAGAGAGGGGAGCATTTGCTAACATTTACTCTTTCAAATGAGAAACTAATTTATAGGCTGTCTTTAGTCAGCAGGGAAACAGACCTGTGGGCAGCTATG
>NW_018127882.1:5747507-5752473 GCF_001952655.1 Monopterus albus | reverse complement strand
AAGTGCGGCAGTGACATACAGATGTAGTGTAAACGTGAAAAGGTGAGCTCACCGTTAAAGCCGCCACCACCGACACACACCTGTTTGACCACACCTCTGTGTCCGCACCTACAGGCTTAGCTTACATAAAAACAGTGTAGCAGCTACTGAAAGCACAGGAACGAAGCCCATGTAATAATCTGAAAGCACAGGAACGAAGCCCATGTATATACATTACAGCCACGAGTAAGGAATAAATGTAAGGCTGACTAAAAGAGAGCCATTTTCACCGTGTGTTAGCCACTTACAGTAGGATAATCCATTTATTTTTAATGGCTCAAACATTGAATACACCGAACTAAAGTAAAACTACAGGTTAAACGTTACCCTGAGAAGGGCACACCAACATCCTCGGTCCAATATCAGTCAAAATAAACCAGTTCTGCAACGTAACTCACACAGTTTGTTCCGGTTTCAGCGTATTTTCCGCGACCGTCCTTCCTCGTCTCACCTCAATAAAGGAAACCTTCACTATTACTTCGCTGTTGCGGCCGGTAGTTTCCTCATCCAGCCATTAGGGAGTGCATGCGGCTTCTGCTCGGCGGTATTTGAGCCCATCCCCCATCCGCACAAGCTGTAGACACATTACAAGAAGTTGGAAGTTTTCTGCCTTCTCTTTCAATGCTTTCAAACTTTCCTCTTGGGTCGAAGTGGAGAGGTACAACCCGTACATTCCGCTTAGTCTCGTCTTTCCATCGCTGTCTTGGTTTGTGTCCACGAACAGCAGCTGCTCACGAGGACTCCGCTTCCGAACAGGGAAGGACGGCAGCGGTTTGTCTGCCCGCCTTGCAGTCGGCTCAACACTTCAGGCTTGCCAGCACAAGGGCCGCCCCTGAACCTGAATACCTCTTACGGCGGGCCTATCGGGAGCGTGCACCCACCGTGTCACACCAGGTAGATCTGACGTTTCATTGCGACATTAAAGGAGAAGTATGTCCAGATGCTTTGTTTTTCTGGCTGTATTCACATCTCATAACAATCGCATTCCCAAATCAACACTGAAATGATCTTAATAACAACTAATGTGTGTGTCTCTAAAGTCCATTTTGTCCAAATATGATTAAAAACACATTAAAGATACTGAACTTCTTTTCAGGTCTGACTCTAAGCGTCAGCCTGCCCCCCCCCCCTTTAGGATAAGTGGTATAGATAATGGATGGATGGAATTTCTTTTCAGTCGGTAGAGGGTCTAGTGAGACTCAAAACATACTGATTGTGTCTGAAATCACTCTGGATTCACTCATTCACTGCTCCCTATATTATTGTGCATACAGTAGTTCACTCCGTAGTTACCATTAAATTGAGATTTTGCACTTTGTAAAGAATATTTCCTGTTATAAAGTTATAGTCTTCAAACCCACACCTAGATAACCCAGATGACATATCAAGGTAGTTTTCTGAGTCTTTAGAAAGTTCCCTCCTGAGCCAGAGAAGGCATTGTCAAAACTTTTGCCCTCTGATTTTGATGTAAAACCAACACAATGCCTTTAATTTGCCTTAAGAACAAGACTGGATTATCATGTGATTACCTTCAGGCCTGTATTGAGCAATGATGGTGACAGTTTGTCCAGCTCTCTTCAGCGCTGCAGCTGCCTGCTCATGTGTGGCATTCCTTAGGTTCACCCCATTCACCTGCAACAAACCACATAGACAGAAACAACTCAGATTAGATCCCACAGGTGTGTCACTTGTCTAATTCTTATAATCTATAAAAGAAACAAGTCTGGTGGGCTGAAGCAAAGCCTATCCTCAGGTTGGATAGGTTTGTTTCAGCCTGTGGAGGTAAGATCTGCCTTCATCATGTGAAAGCTTTAGCTCAGTGTTGACATCATGTGGCATGAAAACATTTATGTGTATCTTCATATGTACTGTGTTCACAGTACAGGCCACATTAAAACAAAACAGGCATATATTAAGAGCAACACTTGGTTCCGAAAAGGTTAAGAGTTATGAAATCTGAGTCAAGGGATTTAAATACCTAATTTTTTTTATTCACAAATCATCTTATCTGGCAGAGCACAGCTAAGCCCCCCTGAGTTGTTATGGATTTACTGTCTTGCTCAAGGACATTTCAGCAGGGCAGATGTTTACTGGCTTTCTAAACACCAGGCCACTTAAATTCCAGCGTCATTATTCTGACAGCAGGAGGTGGCTGAAAATCTTCCAGCGATGTCTCAAATTTGTTACAGTTGTTGATGTGGGTAAACGGGACGCCTGAGGTTGAGATACTGACAGAGAGAATCCGGTCGCCCCTCCTCAGCTCGCCGCTCAGGTCAGCTGGTCCTCCTGCCAGGATGAAGGAGACAAAGATGCCTTCTCCATCTTCCCCGCCGACTATGTTGAAGCCCAGCCCTGTGGAGCCCTTGTGCAGCAACACCTTCCTTGGCTCTCTGCCAAACAGAGTGACAGTGTCAGGGTTAAGGGCAGGACAGGGAGCTTAGAAGAGATGGGCAGAGAGAGGGATATAACCAAAATAAACAGAAAATAAACAGAGGGGTACAAAGAAGCTTTCAAACAACAGCCATCTTCTACCGGTTTGCACTGTGTATGATCCCAACATGATGAATGCATTCAGTTGAAAGAAACAGGTCTTTTTTATAGACCCACTCTGTATATATTTGAACGCTAGTGCTTTAAATAGAACTTTTAAATGATTAATCTACAGGGTATTCAGCAGCAGAAACAATGATTAACCAAGAAATAATCATGCACTAATCACGTAATTTGAGCTACACTGAAAACACTTGGATAGCACTGCTCACTCATTTCTGTGTGAACGATAACACAAGCAGCAGCAGCATGACGGCATCCAACTGCCTGCTATGTATTGGCTATAGAGCCTTCTGCTTATGCATGGTAATCTCATGGAAATGTACACACGTGTACACCACACTTAAACACCCACTCACATCAATGTGCACAGACACAATGAACCACCTCCTGTTCGACTGATCCGCTGAAGCTCTGCTTTAGCTTCAGCCACTATGACTCATCCTTCCAGCAGGCTATTCAGACTGCCTCAGGTTTAAGATGCTACAGAGGCCAAACCACTGCTATGCTCTGGCAGAAACCCTCTGAGAACACACTTCACACTAGTGCAAACATACACAGCGCTACAGTGGACACTCTCTCTCTCACACAAACACACACACACACACACACACACACACACCACACACATGTATACTATATATACAAATGCGCATAGAGACACATGTCAATAGACACAGTTTCCTTTCTTAGCAGAAACACTGTATGGTTCCTATTAGTGGTCTTGTCTCGCAGTACTCCGTCTGCGGTCTACAGGAACGATTCCTACTCAGTCCCCAGTGGCTGCTCTCTGTCTTGCTGTTAAGGACATTTTCCCATTCACAGTAGCCATTGCAGCATTCCAGACGTTCAGAATCATATCCATTACTGACTGGAAAAAGTGTTAATTATTCCACCAGAAGAGATGAAGAGTAACAGAAAAGCACCTGCAGAAATTCTTTCGATTGCTGTATTTTATTAGAAATTAATTGAACTTACTCAACTTTTTTTGTAAAACCACAAAATAAATTAGAACAATAGCAGCATAGTGAGTCTGCAGGATTCCTTAGACCCCAAATTGCATCAAAGATTCCAGTAGAATCAGGGGCAGCTTCTTTTAGATTTTTTTTAGTACAAGAAAAAAAAACAATAAAAATGGCAAGTGTCAGTTGCCTTTAAATACACTAAAACAAGTAGCTCGTCTTCAAACTGGTCATGTTTAAAATAAACTCAATATTCAACTTGAGCTTTACACTCCAGCTCGACAAGGCACACAGATTTTCATGGTTACCTTAGGATCCACAGCTTGCTTCTGAAAGAGCATTTCCTAACTGTGTGTTCAGGCAGCCGCCTCACCAGCGACATGGAGGATGAGATGTTGACCGTGAACATGGTGGCTATGGCACATCGCTCGGCTCAGTGTTCTCTCCTCGACCCCTCTTCCTATCTGGCATTCCACTGAGAGAAGGGCTACAATTTTAGAAGCTGATGTTTCCTACTTCACCCTTGTGTGCTCTGATGCGAAACAGCTCCCCTTCGGGCTGTCACAAACACTCTCTCCCCATTATCACCAGCAAGCAAGACTTAACCCTAACACTCTAGTGCATTCTTGAGGAAGAGGCCAGTATCTCCCCTCACATCCGGGATAAGCAGGATTGCATTACATCAAGAGCATCAGGATTTAGATGTATCAGATTAAAGGTTTTCCGAGTTCGATGCCCTTTGACATGGTGCTGCTCCCTCATCCCTGCTCTGATGCTTCACTTGGTCCAACCCCTTTCTAGTTCAACACACCAGCATTCCTGTCTGTCAGCCTGCCCCTTGGAGACTATGCAGACTGATTCCCAGAAGCTCCTTGCTAATTTGTCAAGAGTGTAAACAAACTGAGGAGCTCATGAACTGACTTTCATGACTTTCAAGCCCCTGATCTGATACCCCCATAGTCTGTGACCTGGCTGTTCACTAGACAGCAAATTAGTTTTTTCTTGCTAGAAAGTTATGTGCACACTACTGTGGACTGTTTGAACACTTAGGGCCATTGTTTTATCTTACAGTTGATGCTGCTTTCAAAGGAAGGATAAGCACATGTGTTTCTACATGCACCATTTGTCCATAGCATATGAATCACCAGGCTGTTTTCAAGGAAAATGGGAGTGAGTTCCTACATTTTTAAATGCAGTAATCAGGTCCTCCCTAGCCTATCACAAGACCTGCCTCCCCTCCCCCTTTGCCTTTTCTCCATGCCAGGAATGTAAACATTTATAGAGCGGTAAAAATGCTTTTTCTCTGCACAGTCATTTCTCCTGTGACTCTTTTCACTAATTCAGAACCGAGCACCCTCCCATCGCTTTATTTTTGCTTAAGTATTTTGGCTGAGGAAGCTGAGGCTCAATCCTAA
>NW_018127882.1:5725152-5747467 GCF_001952655.1 Monopterus albus | reverse complement strand
TCTGGCCCGTAATTGGCCTTGCTTGGCTGATTAATGGTGGACACTGCAGATGGACGCCATTTTCCACAGATAGACACCACCTCTCACAGCACTTTATCTCTCTCGTTCCCCAAATGGATCCACATCAACTTAAGTATGGAGACATATACAGATAAAATTAAAATGCTGCTTTATCTCCCACTGCCTTTTCAGAATTTAAATTGCAGCCATAGATTTTCTGTAGCTGTCTTTTCTTCATGGCCTGTTATTTTCCTTTAATTTGACATGGGAAATATGTATTCACTGCTGAAGTCAGACACAGTTTAAGATATTTCATGCCTCTCATTGTGACTAAAAGCGGAGCAATAAATGATTAGCACTTAAAAGGAGTAATTCTGCTGTGATTACTTTTGTTTTAAACTCCCTTTCGTGCTTTTGCAGCCTTTAAAAGTGCTAGCAAAGGTCAAGGCCTTCCTTGTTATTGACGACTGAATTCTTGCGCTGTCCAGTCAAAGGTTTTGTGTTTGTGAGGCATAAAGTTAATCTTTAACTCACCTGTTGCTGCAGTCCAGGTGCAAGACAAACAAGTGCATGCATGGTCACAGTACTTAAGTTGTTCCTATTTGCACCACGGATTTATGAGTCTTTCAGTTTACAAGTCTGGTATGCAGACTGCCCACAGGTATGTGTCTGTGTTGAAGTATGTGTATATACATGTGTACTTGTATTTGCCAGCACATTATGAGTGAATGTCACTGTACAGTATATGATTGGTGTTGGCAGCATTGATGATGTTTGGGTAAGACCTGAGTGCATGGCCTGGTTTTCCCAGTATGCAGACGAATCATGACAGCTGTGAGACTGTCTGCTGCTACTGGTCTGTTGGCTGGATCAGGCTCTTATTCCCCATTACATTTATGGTAACAGCAAGGCTTTGTGTTTATATTTACCTACATAAAGCAGCAGGCAAACATTCCAAAGCAAAGCAGAACATTTGTGTTGGCCAGCTCAAATAAACCTTCTTATCCTCCTGTCCACCATAACCTGCCTTTAGTTACAAAACCAGAATCTTTCCTTTTATCTCTTACTGATACAACACAGTGGAAGTGAGACATAAGCGCTACTGAAGCATGATTCCATTCAATCCACACTGAAAGCAAGACGTGAGCGTCACGTTCCGTGTCTTTAAAGTCATCAGAACAGCTGTCTCTCGGTCAGCAGGACAGTGGAGGGACAAAAGGTCTATTCCAGGCTGATCAACAAGACAAGTGTAGTGGACAAAAATAGTTTTCATGTAAGCTCATCATGAAGAAATCACGTTTTTATATAGCCTACGGATTTATTGATTTTATTGATTTTCTCTGACTTATTACAAAAGGAGAAAATGAAAGTGAAACTCAAGCAGCCTGATCAGTTATAACAGATACCAGTAGAAACAGAAAACAACAAGATTTGTGTGATTTAAACAGCTGATTGTGGAGATTATGCTTCACTAAATGCAGCAGAGAGGCAAAAATAAACATGAAGCGTAAAAAAACGTGAGGGTTCTATGGGAGACACATGTCTCATGGATTGACACATTTGATATAGTGGAATTCCATCTGCAGCGTGAGACGGGCGTAGAAAACGCTTCCAAAAACGCTTCCAATGTGTTTTACCAGTTACACTCACACAGGAAAACACGACACAGTGTGTGCCATATATGTTACACAGTGTAGGCTACATTTAACACAAACACATTATGTAAAAGCAATGGTTCACACACAGAAACATCAAGACATTTATCCATGAGATGATGCACGAAGGATAAGACTGTAGATACGTATAATCTAAGTAAGTCAGACACAAAGCAAAACAAAATCAACGAACAGGAGGCCTTTTGCACATTTAGTGATGCCAACCATTAAAAAAAAACAAGCATTGCCATAAATATCATGTATATAATTGTCTTCAGCAGTAACCACTAATGAAAGTAGCTTGGCCTGAGACTGAGGCTTAGTTTTGTCGATGCCTCCTGACAGATGGAACTGAGCAGCTTGTGGGAGCGTGAAGCCCTTTTGGCTGTACTCCTGTGGAGATGTGTTTGTGAAAAGCAGGTATGACTCCTTTTTAAACTGCCACGAACAGGGCACTATTGTTTGATACTTATGGATGTGAGCAGATTAGTAGAAAACTGATGGACAATAATGACTAGAGGCAGACCTTTTAAAATATGAAAAGTAGAGCAAAAACCAAGAAAACATACAAAAGGGGGAAAAATAATAAGCTTTTTTTTCTCATTTCTACTTTGCAGTCAATTTGTTGTTGTTTGAAAAGTATTAATTCTTCAACACATTTTATGTGAAGTCATAAAAAATGAAGTAGGAGCTGCATATGAGTCAAATAGCATGTTATACAAACAGAAAAGCAGCAATATCCTTAAAGTACCAGCAGATTAAATAAGTGAAAAAAAGTCCTGCTCTGTCAACACAAATATCTCCCCGCCACCCCCTTCCCTTGCATTCCTCGTTTTCTCTTGTGCCTATTGCACCGCTTCATTGTGTTACTTGCACACAAATGTGACACAACGTAGTACTGGTGAGGCAGATGGCCTTCGTTCCTTCTGGCCCTACTCCTGTATGATGCCAGATCCAAATGCTGAGCTATAGACAGGAGGGTTAGCTAAGCAAGGTGTGATGACTATGTTAGTACCTGCCAGAGAAGGGGAGAGGACCTTGGCACAAGGGAGCAGGGGAAGGACAGAAGCCTCTGTAGTGAGCCTGGGGCACCTTGTTGTCCCCAGGTTTGTGGATGACACTGTAAATAGGTTCAGCCCTGCTGTGGGGTACAGGAATCACAGTGAATGGGACAAGTGTAGGACACAAATAATGCACACATACCAACAAAGATGTAACACATGCACATACAAGGACATTACAGGACCACACAACTAACATTCATCCAGTAACACATTCACTCCACAACACTCAGACACATAAATGCATGCACACACGCACACAGACACACACACACACGCACACAGAGGGAGTACAGCCTTCCACCCCAGAGCTGTGGGTTATGATGACTCAAGGCCTTGTGGAAAACTCCAATCAAGCCCCTATGAATGCTACCTCAGATCCAATACTTGAATAGGAGGTCAAATGTTAAACCTCAGTCATAGCAAATACAAGAAGTGACAAGAGGCCTCTCTCTACACATAGCCACCACACAATGTCCAGCTATAATACAGTATGCACCAAAATGTCCACACCACAATGTAAGCAAACCATGTTTTTGGCTTCATCAAACACTTCATGGGAGAAGCTTAAACTACTGTACATACAAATATCTTCAAACAACACCTATAAAACAACAACAAAATTGAGGCTACTAAAAACAAAGAGAAACCCATGCAAAAATAAAAATAACAGATTCAAAAATGGAATCATTTAATCTTATACAATTTAGCTCTACAGCCATGTTTCTACACTTTCGGCTACAACAGTAGAAAATGCAAGAAGCCCTTTAGCTGATATCCACAATGTGCTACGACTGTTCAAACCTACACTCATATAGTCTGTATGAGTAATGTATGGGCGGAGAATCATTCATGGATGAACCGGTCTGAAACCTACCTTGTGAAGTCTTCCTCCCCCAGCATGTGGCGGGGAACTGGCGAGTACCTGGACGGGGTAACCTGGGACGGTGGGTATACTGGCTTGGGCTCCATTGCCCCCATGTAGTTGTGGCTGACGTGGTTGTCCACCATGGTGGGGAAGGCTGGAGGGAGGGCCAGACCAGTAGGGGGAAAGAAAGAATGATTACAACAGAGGTGCAATAGGAAGACTGCATAAGTCTGACCACATCACTACACTAGGACCAAATAATGGTATCCATTAGTCCACCACTTTATTTCAGACTGAAAGGTTAGGTTGCCTTGAAATTCTATAAAGAGAATTATGGCTCCCACAGGTTGAATCCTATTTAGTTTGATGATCCTCTAATCCCACCAGCAGGTCGAAAGTTCAGTTTGTCAGTTACTTCTTGTAATGGCCTCATGCATTTAATGCTAAATTAGCAAATGTCTGCATAATAGCATGCTGAACTAACTTGGTGAGCATGGTATATATTATAAGCATAAGCATAAACTTTATTGCCAAGTATTTTAAGAATACAAGGAATTTGACTCCAGCTCAATGACCCCCAATGTGCACAACATAAAAACAAAATAAATATACAGTTGTATACCTGCTTAACAACAGCATTTCAGTATCACCACTGAGCATGTTAGCATGCTGACATTAGCATTTAGCTCAAAACATAACTGTGCCTAAAAACAGCCTCATAGAGCTGAAAGCATGGTTCTAGAGTCAGTCTTTTTATAGTACACCTTATTTATTATCTTACAGTAAAGAATTATTGGATATATAAATATTTCTGATAACTTAGGCCTTATTTTAAATGTTTGGGCCATAATTCTGTTATGTAAGACTGTTATGATACCATCATAGCTACCAAAGTAGCTGCTGAGATGTGGTAATGCAGTGACAGTGCAAAAACCAAGTCAGGTGAAAGAAAAACAAGCATCACATAAACATCACATCACATCAAATGATCACATAAACCGTACATGAGGCAACAGTTTTTCCAGATTATATAAATCACTTTTTTGAAGTACAGAAAAAAACTACAATTAGTTCATTCAAAATATCAATTATAGTCTTAGTGTAGAGGAAAACTGTACGTACATGTACAGGAGGTCAACATGTAGGTGAACCCGAAAAGTCAGTGTGCAGGCTGTAAATGTTTATGCCTGAAAATGTGGGTAATAATTTAATATCTCTTACAAAAAAGTTTGATCAGTCTGTGCTTCTTAAACTGTTGGATCATCAGATTGCTTGTGTTTCCTACCCCATCTATCTTCTTTTTAGCATCTTCTATGTTCCCACCTAGTGATAATATTATTAGCAATAGAACTGGTGGCCAAAACTACAAAAATAAGACCCAGGTTGCATAAAACCAGAATCTTCCATTAAAGAATGTAGCATTTAGGAAAGGCTTTTTATACACACTAAATCATCTCTTGCCTGTATTCTATGTCTGTGCATAACAGTCAATTAGCACTGACTAACGAACAAAGATGTTTCAGTAATCTACACCTCATGTTTTAAATCTGCCAATCTCATTGCCACCTAAAAGGAAAAACTGGGAACAAACCACCTAAACACCTAAACTCATCACAGGCATAATAACGCCTCTCTTCCCTGAATTTACATTCTTGATGGAGACCGCAAAGCGTGATAAAACAAGTGTTTCAAATCCAGATCAGCTGACCACCAGTTATACTGTCAGAGTGGGGTTAAGCATGCATTAAAGACACACTTAAACCCAGACAACTGCAAACATTTAGAACATACAAAAAGCCTTCAATAGCTCTCCTAATACTAAATCACTGTTCTGTGGAAATTTGAGATGCTGCAGCTCAAGATCGTGGGCTCTCATGAGCAGGTGGGATGTGAGAAATCGTCCACACTCAGTAGGAGGCAGAGAACTGCGCTTGTTGTTGCTGTGGGAAGGAGTGTGTGTGTGTGTGTGTGTGTGTGTGTGTGTGTGTGCAAGCATTCGCTACATTCACCATGTGGGTGTCTGGGCATAGCAGTTTTGGGGAGAGAACAGTGATCCAACACAAAAATTCATGCAGACCCACTGAAACATCTTTGATAAAGCTGAAAAGATGATTCCCTGTCCAAAGTGCATTAACATGGCCCTTGACTTATAAATCAGTCTTTACCTTTTGTCATACATTATATATAAATAAACCTGTTCCCGTTTTGGTGCTGGCTGCTGATGGCTAGCTAATATAAAATGTAGTTTATGACTTGGACGTGTATGAACAGTATTTGCAAAATAAGGACAACTAGAACAACAGGAAGACATAGATACGTACTGCTGGAGTAGTCCGGAGGGGCATACATGTCATTGAGATGCACAGGACCTGGCTTGGCCACCTTCAGGTAAACCATATCAGAGGTGTTCTTTAGCGCAGCCACCGCCTCCTCATGACGCACGTCCTGCAGCACAATGTTGTTCACCTGAATGGGATGATTGTCAAGAAAAAAGAGGAGAATGGATTATTGTATAAACACCTGAACACCTTGTGTCTTCACTGCACTGTGACAGCATCACACATCACAGCAGCCATCACACCAGCCAACACAATAATGAATCATAGCTTGAAGCTATTATGAAATTTCAGTGCATTGCCACATCAGAGTGAAAGGTTGGTGTGTTGTGCAGTGTCGAGAGGTCAAAAGCAGTAGGTAGAGGTTTGAAAGATGCTCTGAGTTTCAAGTTTGTTTTTATGTTTATGAACAGCTTCGGCTACTTTGAAGGTATGTGCTCACTGAATTGCAGAACAAAGTAACGGATACAGTATACCATATGTGAACTGAGAAGTGTTGAAAACTGAAAATGGACTGGATCCTGATCATCATAATAAGACATATTCACTTGATAAAACATTTATATTTCTATATATGTCTAAATTAATATACTTTATATTAGATATGCAGTAGGCCCACCAAACCTCTCTCAAGCAGTCCTTTCAATCTATATGCCTTTTATTAATGTAAGACACAGTGCTCAAAATTCTTTTCTTTGTAAATACACCAATCAGCCATAGCATTATGAGCACTGACCGGTGAAGGGAATAACATTATATATCTTGTTACAGTGGCACCTGTCAGTGTGTTGTGTATATTAGGCAGCAAGTGAACATTCAGTTCTTGAGAAGTTGATGTGTTGGAAGCAGGGCAAGCAGACAAGCATAAGGATCTGAGTGACTTTGACAAGGTCCAAACTGAGTGATGGCTGACGACTGGGTCAGAGCATCCTCCAAAACTGGGTGTTCCCAGTCTGCGGTGGTCAGTACTGTTAGGGTGATTTTTATTTTACGCACCTCTCTTTTCAAAATAAAAGAACACGCCTCACAGTACCTACCAGAGTCTAAGGAAGGACAAACAGTGAACCTGTGACAGGGTGATGGACGCCAAAGGCTCACTGATGATGAGGTTGATCTATTGTAGATTAAACTTTTAAATTCATCCTTTTCAAAAGATTCTATTTTGTTTAGTTAAACTGGTTGAAAATGAAAAATACTGCACATTGGTCTCTATGAAGAGAAACATTCAGTGGCTATAGAGGTGATATCACACCTAGAGTGGGGAGGCTGTCCTAAAAATGATCTCTAACTTGTCCCTACGACCACAGTTTTCACTCCTTTGAGAGAAGTTTTTCACTGAATGGTCGACACATCTGTGCTCTTCCTGACAGTAGAACTATGGAAGCAAACAGAATCACAGAAGATGCACAGTGAGCTGCAGAGTGACACGAGTGCCGATCAACTGCTGCACTGACTCCTGTGTACACAGTATTAGGCAGGTGGTCATAATGTTATGGCTGATCGAGGAACTTGAAAACAACTTTTTATTTCTCCAAAGAGTAACAGCTTGTCTCTTCTCTGTTGACTCTCACGATGACAGTGGAGTGTCCAGCATGCAATATGTTTTTCATATATTTTCAAGCGTTAATGAGATTTGTAACTTGTGCTTCACTATGATCACGTGCACTGAAAGGGTGAATGCTATATAGCATGTCTATAAATGCATATGTAATGATGAAAGTTCAGTGATAAGGGTAAATACAATTTTATGTAGAGGTTAATTATTTGATTTGACACATAGCACTTTTAAACATGTGTAAAAAAAATAAATCTCTCTCTCGTGCCCAGCTGATGCCCAGCCTTTTGTATTGTCCAATATCATTGCCCAATTGCTAAATACTCATCATGCACAAAGTCATAAATGTGTGTCGTGTGTCTTATTTAGCTCAAAATGACAGAATGGGGCACAGAGAGAACATACCTTCCCAGATGAAGCAATAGCTGTTTGTAATCAGTACTAACAACTATTGTTGCATTCATGTTTAACTCATCAGTAAAATACAAAAACACCAAAAGTGAACACTGAGTCTGAGTCAGATAGAGGTTCATACAGCTAACAGGCGGTCTCCAGTCTGCAGACGTCCATCTTTTTGGGCAGCTCCTCCTTCTATAATCTTGGTAATATAGATGCTGTTGTCTCCTGGGATATGCTGGTTCCCAATCCCTCCAGCGATGCTAAATCCCAGTCCTGGTTAAGTAGTACACACAGTCAGATAGTCAGTATATCTACTGTGATTTTTATATATGCTTAGATACGTCTCTAGTTGCTTCCTCTATGGTGAATAGTTCAGTCATTAGCAAATAAAGCATTACAACTGTAGTCTATGTCTATATTATCAGCTTTAATGCCCAATTATCCTGAAGAAGTAAGTTAACCCCACACCTATATCTATAAATGTATCATTAATGAATCTAAAAACTGTGTAGTAGTCATTCAGCATTACTGCATTCTTATATGCAATAAGAATGCGTGACGGTAAACTTGTATATTTGCATCAAAGTGTGTCGTGTGTGTCTGACCTTTGGGCCCTTTCAGCAGATTGACCTCCAGAATCGTCTCAGGCGGGGCCTGCCTCCGTCGGACCAGCAGCCGCACCACAGGCCCCGCCTCCTTCAGGGCTTCCACCGCCCGGCTGTGTACCACTTCAGATACATCCACGTCATTGACACGCAGCACACAGTCGTTAACCCTATGGAGGGAAAAGTTTTACTATACAGTATATTGTACACACCAGCTTGTCAATCAACAGCAGTGGAATGCATCAGAATCAGAAACTTCCAAAGCACATAAAAAAAAAGCACTCGATGTAAAAATGTTTATATGTTTCAGACTTTGGTTTTTCAGTGAACCACAGCTGTGAGGAAACACACAGAGCCTGGGGGCAGAGAGCTACCACCCACACAGCACTGCCTGGTGGGACATGAGGGTGAGGAGCGTTAAAAAGAGGTTAGAGTAGAGGGAGTAAAGCAGGTGCAGGGGAGCTTGGAAAGAGTAGATGGAAAGAACAAGGTGAGGAGCAAGAGGAGGAGGGTCACATGGTGAGGAAGAGAACTTACCCCAGCCGTCCATCCATAGCAGCTGCTCCTCCAGGGATAATCTTGGTGATGAAGATCCCCGGATCATCAGGAATGTGGGGATTGTCTATTCCTCCAGCAATGCTAAAACCCAGGCCAGAGTTCCCCTGCACACAGGTTAGGATTGGCTTTTTAATAATAAAATAATAAATAACACAAACTGCTCCACGCATTTTTCCAGGCACTTCTGATGTTCTTTTTTGTGGATAAGTGTGTGGATCCTTGCATGTGACAGATGACAATGCCATGTATTCCAATAGAAGAGGGCACTTCATTCAAAATGTCACACTTATTCCATCAACGTACAGAGAAGCATCGGTGTCAAAAATGCCCTGTGTCACAGAAAAGTGGGCTTTCGATCTAAAGTGAAGATGAGACGAAAACCATAATTTCTATTGTGTGATACAGATCTTGTCACTCTCTGCAGGAAACAAACTCTACCACCTCCTGTCCCTGAAATGACAAAGGATCTATTTGGATCCAGTGGGTCCAGGCGCAAAGCTGCATTTGACAGACATGGCCACAGAGACAGGCAGCAAATACGACAGCTGAGAAAAGACTTCACTTTATTATTTTCTATAATTAATGAGCAACAGTCGCAACAAATTAGGACAGAGGAGGCTGAGGCCTCCCAGTGTGCTGCTCTGGAGCTGAGAGGAGTACACTGGGCCTTAGAACCAAATGTTACACACCCACAGACCTTTTAAAGTGCAGCTTGGTTAGGTTATTTAAGCTTTCCGCATGCAGAAATGCCACTTAAGAGTGGAAGGGCCAGAGAGATACTGTGCATCTATAATGGGTTCGAAGATGCATCTATATGTGGGTGGAATAATGAGAGCAAAAACATATAGCCTGCCACTACAAGCTGAACCACCGCTGACAAGTGCAGTGGTGCCTGCTGATTTTTTTTTGAGCTCTTCACACTTCTGCCGTCTGCTGATGACATGTGCATCAGGATTATGTAAAAAGCTATGCCTCAGTGGCGTTATTCTCATACTCACATGACACAGCACACATTAGACATTGATCCTGCAGTGATGTAACAGCTACAGCTTCAGTATCTCATGTGATTCTCATATAAATGTACAGAAGTTAAGAGTTTTCTGTGGTTTTCATGTTCTTTAGACTCAGTGACTTAAGACTGAGCTGCTTGCTACCACCTAGTGGGGAGAAATCCATCCATCATGCAGTAAATAAATTAAAGAGGAATGTTTAAATTGTGTAAAAAAATTTTAACAAGATGTAAAAACTCACTCTCTCTAAAATGATTTCTTCATATTTATACATCCCATCACTGCCATTTACCTGTCAAAATAAAAAACAGTTAGTTACATGACTGAACCTGAATTATGCCACTTTCTAAAGACATAGTAAGAAAAAGCTGCAGCATGCAAATAAGTCAGTTAATTCCTTTATCAATAAAGAGTAGACTTATGTGCAGAGTGAACATGAGGACCATGGAGAGATTAGTGACAGAACATAGAGAAGATACATTCACCAGTTTGTGCTCCTATGAAGTTCTGATTTCAGAATGCTTTCTTAAACTGCATATACACTTGTGACACTAAATGTGCAACTGCAGAATGCACATGCCTCACAAACAAACAGGTCAATAGGATAATGGATGTCGGTCCACATGGCAAACAGCATGTTGCTACCAGGAGGAGGCCTTTTTTATCCACACACGCACAAGCATGCTCATGCACAGACACAGAGGGAGTGTGAATGAGAGAGCTATAGACTGCACAGAGAGAGAGAGAACAGATACTTACATAAGGGCCTGCATCTAGAGAGTCTGCGTTGACAATGATGGGGGGAGGGTTGGCCTGCAAAAATGAAGAAATACACATTATCTCAGTATGTGAGGTTGGCAGCGCAAAGATGTAATGTGGTACACACGCTATCACTTGGGAGCACAGCGAACGGATGCCATAGGAAGAGCCGGTCAGTCCCCTCAGGACTGAGGGTGTAGGGGAGGGTGGAAAGGTGTGAGGACTGAGAATGAGGGCTGGGGCGGAGAGACTGCCACTTATTAAGCGCCACAGCCAGACGTCCTGCAGTCACCTCATAAAACAAACCGGCTTGTGTTCCAGCTGTTGGGAGCACCTTTATCCCACTTCAGCCGCTCCTTTTCACTTTCATTTCACACGCAGAGATAACACCACATAGTATCACATACAAAATGTAGGATTTTATGGTTCGGCAACCATGTAGCTAACGTGACAGGCTATGTAATACTGTAAGAATACTAACAGAATGTTAGTATAATAATAACAGAATGTCTAAATAACCTCATTTAACACTGTAATTTAGGGGCGCTGGATTATTTGATACGTGTAATGACTGGCTGATTAATTTGACGAATGAAATGTGCAACTATAAATGTGGTAATTGATTATTTTTTTAAGGCAAAAATACCAAACATTTACTGGCTCCCGTCTCTGAAATTTAAGTCTTTATTTGATTGTTTTTGCCATTTGCACATCTGGTTGAACACAACAAACAATTTAAGGATGCACCCATGGCCTCTGGTGATGGGCATTCTTCACTAATTTCTTTTTTTTTTAGAATAGCTGGTTAATCAATAAATAAAAATCATATATAACAATAATCATTCTATGTTTTTTATACGCAAACTGAATATCTTTGGGTGTCAGACTGTTGGTCAAACAAAGCATGATGATATCACAGTAGCTTCTGGGAAATGGTGTTGGGCATTTTTCAGTCTTCTGACTTTTGTTGCATAACAATTTAAAAATAATTAATTAATTGTTAAAAATGCTTACACGATCAATCCGTATTGATTGATTGGTCGATGTTCCCAAGAAGTAGGAATTTCTACATTAGTACGATATATTCCGACGCTGTTTCTGCCATTTCTGCCATGTTCTCAACAAAAGAAAACTATATATGGATTTTAAGTGAGAATTTTTTTTTTTTACCTCAGATGGTCTAAATGTACAGCACTGACTACTCTTTGTATTATGTTTCCTTTATGAGCACTTGGGCACATGAAATGAGCTAAGTTTTAAAAACCAGTTAAACCCAGGTGTTACATATTAAGTTTAAAAATTCAAGTAACTTTCCCTCTTGGCTCTATTGTGCCAGCTGGTGTTTCTTTCCTCATTTCAGGCCAAAGAAGACCAGAGCTGAGACCTCAGAAGAAAAAAAACAGAGAAGCATAAGTGTGAAGGAGGAGACACACTGGTTGGGTCAGGAGCAGCTTGACAGCCGTCCTCCGGCACACTAGCTGTCTCATTTCTATTGATTTGATTGAGCTGTGTCGGTGAGGGGAAGCTGACAGCGCTGCTTGGGGACCTTACACTTCCTGAGGTCCAACACTGAGGAGAAAATCACTAGCTGTTCATCTCACAACTCCCCTCCCCTCCTCACCCAACCTCAGCCCATACATGTAAACTGTGTTATTGTGTCATTGGTTTGTATATCATTAAACTGGCTACAGTGATATCTGTAAAAGATTGACAGCCTATAGCAGTGTAGTACAGTATTATCTGAACACACACACACGGATCTGGACACTAAATTAAGATAATAGGATATTGTGATAAAATATTCACTATTATGTGGTATTTGGCTTTAAAGCTGCCGTACAATTTAGTCACTAAATTTGCATTTATTATTTGATTGTTGTAGCTTAATAAAATGAACAGAAAGTTTTTCTATTTGACAGTTTTCATAATAATCAGATACAAATTGTTTTAAGTGTTTCAAAAGCTTCAGTAGTGGTCCCACTTTATATTGTTTTATATATATAGGGATGTCCATCCATCCATCCATCCATTATCTATACCACTTAGTCTGAACGGGGTTGTGGGGGGTGCTGGAGCCAACCCCAGCCAGCATCTGGCGAGAGGCGGGCTACACCCTGGACAGGTTGCAAGTCTATCACAGGGCTCACATGCAGACAAACAACCACACACACAGACACTATATATAGGGATGTATTTGTTTTAACTAACTTTGTCAATATCACCCTCTACTTATTAATTTATAGATGTAAAATTCACAACTGAAATTCCAGAAAATGTACTTTATCACAACATATGCCACTCCAGATACTGTATAGACAAAATCCTCTGTCAGGGTAAATGCAATTTTATAGTCTGTAATATCAATTTTGTCTACATTTTCTGAAAAATTAACCAAAAAAAAAAATCAAAATCAAAAAATGAAAAGATAGAAATGTCTGATTGACTAATGCAACAAACGAAACACCTGATGAGTCATTATATCACACTGACCATATAAAAATGTAAAGTGGCCACAGAGAAGTCCTGCTCACTGAATTTGTCTTCAGTGATGGTATAAACCAATGATGGTGGATCAATTATCATTATAACAAAAAAGGAAAAAATAAATTTAACTTAAGTACTCAGCTGTTCGGTGTATTGTACACTTCGGATAACTCTTTGGATATACAGTACTGTTAAAAACATCTGAGATTATACTACTTGACACCGTTCAAGGGTTTGCAATATGCAGTATGCACGAGGCTACAATACACAACTTGAAACACAATCTTAAAAAGACACTTTGTTCAGAATAATTTGTCACCTCACAAGCTGCGCAGGAGTCACTTCTACATGCTTCTCTTTGATTGAGTTACATGGTAATGAAGGCAGCGCTCGAGATGAACAGCAGCTCTAAATCTGACCTGCCCCACTCAGTGGTGATGTGCTATGACTCTAGACAGCTGGGGCTCCCCACCCCCACCACACCTCACCCCCAACCCACTTTAGTCAGCACAATCAGGCCTTTGCTGTACTCTACATATGGACTAACAGTTGCTTACAGTTGCTCCGCTTGTTCTTGTATATTTCTCATGAATACTCTGCACCTTTCTTCCCTTCATCTTAGAGTCCAGTTCATATCATCATCTGTATTTATGGGTGTAACGTGCACAGCAGTCATGTTAATGCCAGTCTATTGTAAATGGAAAATCCTGAGGCCAATAGCTATACAGCAATCAGTGATGAAACAAAGCCTGAGGGCGACACGGGAATATATTGGCTACTATTGTCTCTTAGTGACTGACAGACTAAGCCACTGCATCCACTGCTGTCACATGTGGGGAGACACACCTGTTACAGTATGATGTGTGTAGTGATCATCATAAACATCGTGATGGACCAATGCTGCCCAGTCAGATCAGTGAACCTACAAGTCCAACTGAAAGACAATAAACCCATCGGTCTGGGATTGCTGCATAATCTATCTGAGTCTTGCATAGCATAAAGGAATAAAGGATGATAATCATTACATGTATAATCTCAACATGTATTTTTTAACATTTAGCAATTTACTCAGGTAAACTGGATTACCCCTCCCTCCTTGGGAGTGTCGGTAGCCTACTCTGACCTGCTGCTGGCTGCTGCACAAGAAAAAAAGACAGCTGGTTAAACACCATGAGCTCTGACCAAGTCTACGACACATACCAGAGGCAGGGCCTGTTTGGGCTATAATGGGCCCTCAGAGGATAAAAAGGTGACAAACACTAATTTAATCATTTAAGACTTGACCTGAATTTTACTACTGTGAAACCTGAGAGACTATGTAGCTTGTGAGCGTCCCACCAGGAATCAACAAAATCTTGTGATTAAACTGTATTCTGTCTTATTCATCAAATTCTGAAAAGTAACTAGTAACTAACATTTTCAAATAAATACAAAGAAGTAAAAAGTACAACATTTGCCTGTAAAATGTAGTGAAGTCAAAGTATGAAGTAGAAGAAAATAAAGTAAGGATACTTCAAAATTGTGCTTGAGTAAAGGCGCTTAGTTACTTAACATGTCTGTTGGTAAAACCTTTGGCGCAACCAAAGATAAATACGGCAGCAACAGTACAGCAAGATATTTTAATTATGTGTCTGCACTGAAAAGATAAGGCTGTGACAAAGTAAAAGCACTAATTAAACCATAATGATCCACAGTCAGAGACCTGAAAGACGTTTAGGCTATTTGCCTATGAAAATCTGCTCCTTGACTTGGAGAATTTGGCATGATGGCCTCAATTCATATGATCTGTGTCTAGATTTATTAGCAGGATAAGGACATCCAGTCCACAGGCCTCTGCATTAAATGGCTGCTGGGCTTGGCAGGTCAAAGAAAGCAATGCCATGGATACGTGCTGCTCATGTTCATCAACTTTTGCTAGGGAAAGCCTGATAGCTACTGCTACGGCTTGCAGCGTTTGTCAGATTGATCTAAGTAATGCAGCCTTCCAACTTGCTGGGTGGCATATTTGCTCTTAATGATGGGGTCATTCTGTACTGATGCCATTTACAGCCAGATGAGATCTAATCACAATGTGTTTTTAAGTATTTACACAATACATTAACACTTGTTTTTCCATAGATATCCAGATATCGTTTGCATGTTGATGCCAGATTTAAACACAGGTCTGCACTGCATGTGTGGGACTGATATATATGGCAGGCATTAACCAAATCTGGGCTTGATTTCCATATAACCACTTTATTTTCTTTTAATTCAAAATTTTCATCATTTAAGTCTGTTTTCACTGACAGTTGTTGCACTATAGTTCTGCCCACGTGCAACACAGAGCTCAGGGCTACATTGGCTTTGACAATATATGGGCACCCATGCATATACTGAGCATGGTGGACACACAGACCTCCTGTATGAGTCCAGACTGCCTCCCCAGCATGAGATCATTACAACAAGTCCCTGCTGACCACCAGAAATGAAGAAAATTCACTCATTAGAGTCCTTTCTTTCTCTCACTCACCTGTTTCATTCACCAATCTGTTCATCAATCTGTCATCTTATTCTTCTGTCAGATGAGATTGTGTATCTGTTCCTTGTCTCTCAGCATCACTGTGTATGTGTATTATGTCCCGGTGGCATTGCACCACATAACACTTCCTTGGCTGCAGACCCTCAAGACAGTAAAGCTACAAAGGCTCCCACTAAACCTTAACAAGTGCAGGGCACAGGCTTCATCCAAAATGTTAAATAATCCATGTGTTCCCATGGTAACCAGTACTTGCACAGTATTGGCCAGCTAGCCTGTTTCGCCCCCTCCCCTGCTTCAATTCTCAGGTCTCTCACTGCGGTTTATGCAGCTCTGTCCTTGCACATGCCTGGCCATGGGCTGGATGTGCCTGTCAGCACTGCCTTGTCCACATCACACACGCACACAGACACAGACACAGACACACACACACACACACACTTGTTCTCAAATGCATATATGTCATAAGTTAAATGGAAAGAAGCTGTCTTTAAAAATGACATTATGGCTGCCATAGAGATAGGAGAACTGATTCCAATGATTATCTAACATCTCTATGCTCTAACTTGTGTGTTCAAAGATGTGAATGTGACGCTGTCTTTTTGATCTGCCCACATTATCATTAATAGCACATGTTTTGTCAGGCAGATATTCTGGACATTATGCAGACTGACAGAAACATTTTGACATTTTGGGAAATACACTGATTAGCTTTCTTGCCTAGAGTTAGATAAGAAGATTGATATGACTCTCACAACTGTACAGTAAATATGCCAAAAGACTGCTAACTTAGCTTAATGTAATTGGAAGCAGCTAGTCTGGCTCTGCTCAAAATCTATCTACCAGCATCTCTAAAGCTCAATAATAACACATTATTTTCTTGTTTGTTTAATCCAAAACACTGACCGCAATAACAAAGCACAATTAAATCAATAAAATTAAGATGTAAGATGCAAGTTTAAAAGAGGCTGATCTATCATGCATGACCTGTGGGTGCCTCTGCATCCCTGCTAGTGAAAGTCACACCTTACAGTTAAATTAAAACCCTGCTTTCAAACCTTCATCTTCCTCACAGGTAGAGCAAAGCAGAAGAACAACAGAGCTGAGCATGCTGACAGCACAATAACCCCTTCCTCCTTGGCAAACATTTCTGCATCAGTTCCTCTCATGCCAATGCACACCATCATGGCAGCTCAGTCTCCAGTGGTGACATCACAGTGAAATGTGACAGTCAGCCTCGCTCTGATGATGTGCCCAGTCAGCCAAATGACAAGAGCCAATGCTGAAGGAAGCTCTTCCTGGACATGAAGTCAGAGCTAATAACTGACAGGAGAACAGGGTGTGGCATGACATACAGTACTTTTGTTATCTGAAAATGTAATGTTCCTTTGTTTTCTGATGCCTTTGGTGGTACTGCGTTTTTGTTTTCCTGCAGAATGTGGGATGAGAAACGCAGCTCTGAATCTCTGGCTCTCATTGGCCTCTCGTAGGCCACGCTGCAGTCCAATCAATATCTACTCAATTACCATGCACCCAACATCTCATTCATGTTGTGGCCGCTGTGCCAGAGGGAAGGAGGCAAGGTGAGAGAAGAAGTGATGAATGGAGCTCAGAAAGATGGTCACATGACAACAAGAGATGCTTAACTCACTGACGCTGTTGAAACTCAATGTTGCATTCTTTGCCCGGGACAAAGGCGGGTTAATGAGATGTAATAAAGAAAATCCCATAGCAGTAAAGGTCAACTGCTCCTCCTCTCCTGCTACAACACCATCTGAATCCAGGCATTCATTCATTTCAAGGAGGCAGCCACAAGAAAATTAATTAGTTCACCTATAAAACGGCCCCATTAAGGCTCAAAGTTTTTGGAATTGATGCTGATGATTGAGCATTGTGACTACGCTGCCCTCCCGACACACACCACAGACACACATTCACAAAACCGTAATTAATAGTCCGTCACAGCTGTCAGCAATGCTCCAGTCTCATCTTTATGTAATATTATAAAAGCATGCTCTGGCTTACCTCTCTGTCATGCTGAGCAGCTCCAAATGAGAGCTGGCTAGTTTGACCTTCACAAGTACAGCCAGAGAGGAAAGAGTACTCAGTGTAACGAATATTCATGACCTTCTACAAGTCTGCTGATATTTGATCAGGTCTGACCACCAGTGTGCCTTTATATTTGACTATACTTGAGACAGATAATAATTCAGTTTGATCTTTTAGAATCATATCTATGATGTATCTATGATCCTATCATGCTCACAGATCCCTGCAGATATAAAGAGCAGAGTCTCATGTAATGAACAACAGTGAAACTCTGTTATTGTTTTGACCGTTCATTTAATTATTGTTTGTGATTTTTGCGTCCACTTGCTATATAGTGATATACACTACTGACATCAGAAAACATCCTTCTGAAATAAATGTGATAATGATTTCAGCTATTGTGGGCGGCCCAGCACTGACAATACTAAGGTCACATTGTACTGGGCTGACTACTAACATCTAATAAGATGAAAAAATTATCAGGGTATATATTATATTTTCTTATTAAATCACAGCATTAACTGAACATTGATGACTTACTTCCATGGTGTAGCAAATACCACACATTTTATGAGGAAATATAATATATTTTGGCCTGCTATACAACAGATTTCAACAAAATAATGTTCAGTTCAAGAAAACCTGGCTTATAACCCAACAGAAAGTCACACTGTGTTCTTAGTCAGGGTGGCAACTAATGATTATTTTCATTTAAAAACATTTCTTTTTTGACAGATAAACTAATTGTTTCATATATAAGGTCTCAGAAATTTGTCAAAAGTGGCCATCACAAGTTTCCAGAACCCAAAGTGATATTCACTTCACAATTATATAAACAAAAGTGGCAGGTTGTTCACCTGGGAAGGTGAAAGAAGAAAATGCATGATAAAACTGGTATAAACTGATTGACTTGATCAAAACTGTTGCATATTAATCCACCAATGGATTTCCAAAAATGGACCGACTACTCAGTTTAGCACTACTCCTATGAAGTATTTTACATGTATGTATAGCGACATAGTAAGTGATGTCTCAGTGTAATTGCCCTGACTGAGTCATCCCTGCCATTTGGACGCCGCTGCTAATGAGTGGGCGACAGAACTACTCGTTCGTCATTGCAAAAATATTACTTATCAATAATAACCATTGTTATTCCAGGCACAATGCTGTACTAATTTACATCAGTCACGATCACAGAGCCAACACCAAGAGGCTCAATCACAAAGTAATAGCTATGGTCAAAGTTCCCACGTGTGCTGTGGAGAGGCTCTGTGACGAAGGAGTATCATCAGTATGCTTCACATAACCCCACCCCCACCGCTTCTTTTACATCAGAGGTCACTGCAGCATGTTACCTCCTGACTAGTTGCTATCCTTGTTGCTAAGCTGAGAGAGCTGCTGAGCTCGTTCCTCTCTGGTGTTTTGGATCCTGTGCCGAGCACCGGTGACAGCTCACAATCACACACACAACTGAATCCTGCCATTTTGATGCTTTCACCACTGTTGCGTCTCCTCCTCAGTCAATAAGGGTACATTATTCAGCTGCTGTGGCGTAACTGTGGGAAAAGTGAATTCTTTAGATTTCTTTATTTGAATTCATGGCCACTGTTTTGGTTTGTGTGTGAGAGTGTGTGGTCTGTGTCACACAGCGAAGATGCTAATGGTGTTGCTGAGGTAACAGTCTTATCTTGACATTACAAGGTGAGGCTATACACTATATCATTGTACAAACAGCCACTAACAGGGTAGAAAAGCATCCAGGATCAAATATTTTCAGAATATTTACATCTTTATTGGGACTGCTTGTATCAGTTCTGGAGGTTCTACTAACAAAGGCTACTGTAAACTGTTTATATAGATCTGTCTCTCTGCATAAAACCCTCTGAGGCATTTGTGCTTTGTGAGCTACAAGTAAAACCATCCTGAGGTGAATATATCAGAACTGACAAACTGCTTTAAACCCATTTTTGAAACAACTCTCATAAATAACTCTTGAAATTCTATAAAACATTATAGTATTTCCAAATTGTAATCACAAAGCAAACATGACAGTATTCCAGTTGGACAGTAGGAAAAACCAAAAGAAACTCCAAGAAGCTTCCAGCAAAGAAACAGTGCAACACAAACACTAAGGCCATGTAAAAAGGCTAATTGTCATTTAAACACTTTGGGGTTTTTTTGTACAAATTAAACAAACAAGATATAACAATACAATTAATGAACTTGAGAAGTGTTGGCAAGGCTTGTTAATGGACAGAGCCAGGCTACAGTAGCAGTTCCCCTCTGCTGGCAGCAGCCTTCAGTTTAAGGTACAGATGTGGGAGTGGTATCAATCTTCCCATCTAAATGTCTGCCAGAAAGTGATTAAATGGATTTTTACAAAGTGTCACATTATTCTTTTAAAACGATGTTAAGCTGCCTTCTTCTGCCTCCATCAGTCTAAACTCTCACTCCCAAACCTATTGACTACAAGAACTCTCAGAAAAGTATCTCATTGCAAATAAAAGGCCTCTACATAAAAATTAACAGTCCGAAACTATTTACTACCAGAAAGCACACCTGATAGTCCATAATGTTCTGTTCTTTGTCAGTGCGAGCAATCCACTCTGCTCTGATTCACTTTTGTCACCTTCATTTTCCTTATTCCTTTCTTGAGCACCCCTGAACACAATCTTCTGAGCTGCAATTAGACCCTTCCAATTTTAGACTTTTTCTTCTCTTTTAATTAGGAACATTGGACTGTGATTTTGCTTCATAGGCCTGGCAATGGCGCAGACACTCTCCCCCAGGGTCAGGGGGAGAGACCCATTTCATGCTTTTTAGTTGAAAAAAAAAAAAAAATAGAAGAGCATTTTTTTCTCATTTCTTTTACACCACAAAACTTTACCTACACGTCATGTTTGATTTTTTAACTGTAAAGTGTTGGACAAGAATAAACGGTAACTACAGCTCTTCAGCTGGTTTACAAATCAAAATCATGAGACAGTGATAAATATGCTGAGACCAAATACAGAGTACTTAGAGATCCACTGTAAAAATAACGCTGTGAATATAACAAGGCTAACTTTGATATGAAGCCCAATGAAAACCATACGTCAGCACCTCCCAATGGGCACAGCCTGTCTCTGCACAGAGCAGCAGAGATCCTCCTGTCATGGTTGAGGTTTCATGCTGTTCTATAAGCTCCACTCGGCAACACCCACACATTCACATATCTCCATTCACTACCCCTGCCTGCGTTTTGGCTCACAATAAGTGTAGGTGTTGAAAGTGATGAAGAATTACAGTAAGTAGAACAACAGGCGAGGCAACAGAAACACGAGCCGTGCCTCTAGTTTCCCTGTGATAGTTACGAATACCTGACAACCTTTAGCCATATGCTGATACATTTAGCGCCAAAGATCAGAAGGAAAAACAGGGCATTGTTTTAGATGTTTGCAACATTTTGGAGATTGCCAAAACAATCTTCCTTCTGACGAGGGTCCAGATTTTTCCTTCTCTGCCAACGTCAGGTTGTGTTCAGGCACAATGCCGTGTCCCCTGAAGAACGTGCCTCTGCTGAGATCAGAGCGACCGTCCCACTGGACTTGAGAGATGACACAAACACTGATCTGAAAACTCACAAACCTTTCAGGCTGTAACACATTTACCAGAGACTCCTGTGATGAAGCACATTTCACCAGCTGGCTGTCAAACCACAACAAACCTGTTCTGCTGGACCAAACACTAAGACAAAATTTATGGACTGTAGCCATCTAAACATGGAGCAAATGCAGTAAGACAAACAGTTGCTTTTAGTTTCAGAATGCATTGATAGAAAATTAATTAGTGCATAAGATGAAAATCCACATCCCAATCCCAATCTTTCCAGACATTTTTGTAGACCACACAATTAATACTCATTATTTGTAAATGAGCATAAACTAGGAACCAATTTCTGTCAACGCGTCAAACTCTTCTTCTGTCTCTATGCATCTTTAGACATGAAAACCAGAACCAACGCAGTTGTCTTACAATTAAATCACCTGACTTAAAAGTATCATTTTAATATTTGCTCTAAACAAACAATATCGTGAAATTAAAATAGTAATTAAGTTTCACTTGTCTGCACTTAGCGTTTCAAGGAATAATAAAGAACAAACACACTAAATGTAATATTCTATCACATAATCATTGTCAGTGTTTGTGCACAAATTAAATCACTGCAATAAGAAAAAAAAATGGACGTATTCAACAGCTCTAACAGTATGCTGCATCTTCCAAAAAGACACACCTCACTTCGCATCTTTAGAAGCTTTAACATTTGAAACTGGCTACACAACATATTCATGTGTTGTGAACAATGGGAAGAAATTCTTCAAGACCTTTGTTCAGACAAAACCTTGTTTTCTTGAATTCCAGGTGTTGCATCATTCTTCTCATTTAGACACCCCCCCCCCCCCACCCTCCTCACACAGA
>NW_018127882.1:5718222-5725075 GCF_001952655.1 Monopterus albus | reverse complement strand
CAGTAAGCATATGCAGAGTGTGGACTTGGCTGATTACATAATTGGACATTTTAATGGTGAATATTAATCCACAGTGGCCCATATTGGGTTTCATAAGCAGGCTGATCAGGATATGCAGGCTCTCAGTAAGTAGCGGCAGTCAACTAACAGTGATACTCTGGGTTGGAAGAGCTCTTTATATTACACAAGTGGCATTGATGACACAGCGGAGCACCACTACGGTGTTCAGTAACACTGTACACCACATACCTACAGCGATGGATTGCATTTTTAGCCGGTGTTTCTTCTGCGTCACATTAGATATTTTTCCACATATAAGTTCATAAATTGTTCTTTGACGCGTGAATGTGTCAGTGCGACAATCAGAAAAGCTCTTGGAAAATCCAGAAGGCTTTGCTCGCCTGCGTATCAACACTGCAGTCTGTGGGTAATTAGCTAGCTGAGCAGCAAAGCTACCGTGCAGCTCTGACTGAGCCTGCACCATGGCAACGCACAGGGCTGTGTCTGAGCTCCTCTCTGCTTCGTTTTCCACTTCCTCACTGGCTTCTACACCTCTCATCCCTTTCCTTGTGCCACACCTCTCATTTGTTCACCTTCCCATCCCTTCCTTTCTACTCTTCTCGATTACTAATCTCACCTGTATTCCATCCTCTCTTGCATCATCACAGCCCAAACTGACAACTGAAAAGACGTTCACTGGTTCATATGAAGGGAGGGCTCGCCGTTCCTGGACATTCTTATCACACGACTGAGCATTTTATGTCATACAGCAATTTGCATGACATCAGTCAGAGAGAGGTCACCATGGATACAACCCTATCTCATAAAATTTACCTTCATATACAACTATGTAGAATTACTAAATACATATCTTATTTAACATAAAGATGGCTGGATTACATTTTTTAAAGAACATAACAAAACGTGTGTATTCCTTATTGTTTTCTTTCCATTCTTGGCAACTAAAAAGAATTATTTAATGGTGCAACATTTTGTAGTAATGCCACAACTAGCCCAGCTCCATCTTAACAAACAAAAAATCTGCCTATCTGTGCAGATTAAACAAGTGTAATCTATAAGTATTAAAATTAATGATATTAAGAAGTACTTGTAGACAGACTGCTTTGCTTCTGAACAGAGCCAGGTTAGTCTCCTGCTTTCAGTCTCTATGCTAAGCTAAACATCTACTGGCAGTAGCTTTATATTTAGCATACAGACATGAGAGTGGTATCAATTTTCTCATTTAACTCATGGCAAGACAACAGGTATCAGTATTTTCCAAAAATGTCAGGTTATTCTTTTAGCATTTTTATGGCATAAGAACCAAAATTACAATCTCTTTCTAAACAGAGCTAAGATTTCTAGAACTCCAAACCTAACAACAAGATGGATGCAGGACATGAACATACAATCTTCCTCCCGGAAATCCTCCTTATGACAGTTTGTCTGGTATCACATTAACTGTACTGGAAACAATGATGATACTCATATAATCCTAAAAGCAAGTGATTTTTTCAAGCAAACAATCGCTGTATGAGTTCATGGTCTACACCATCAGCTTCTAAAATTTAAAAAATGATTGACAACGTAGAATAATGCAAACTGAATTAGTATTTTCTGTCTTCACAAAATCAACATTTTTATCATATGGCTGGTCAGGTCACTGGGTTCACAGTAAGGTATAAGGTTCCATGACATTAATGTGTTATTTTTGTCATTATGGCAAAACATTAGGATCTGATAAGTATTCTTTTGTGTGTGCACATACATTTACTTCACTTTACTTACTACAGGTAGCCCATCTGGCCTTGTTACTCCTTGAAGAATGCAGTGTGGAAAAAAGGCCATATTTCAGCTTTAAAATCTTTGCGTGTGCAAGTACATGTCCTATATGCTGAAGCAGACGTGGCAGTGCTACAGTATTTCATAATATGTGTTCTAATTTACTTCCAGATGCTTAGTAAAGAACCTTAAAACACATTTTTCTCCTTTGTTCTCTCCTCACACAAAGGCAACTCACAAAGGTAAAAAAAAAAACTGCTAAATGCAAAACATAACATTGTAATCCACCATCCAACTTGGCCAGTACCTCCAACATGGGTATGTATTGTTGATGTCACAGTAAATGAGGATATGGTTTGAACATGGCCTAAATGGTCAGATAAACGTTGCCTTATGTGGATATAAAGTATGAATTCTTTTGAGTAGGTTTAACTATGGCTGAATCGTGAAATCACTGTGCAGAGACTCAACTCACTTTGTACTGAACTGATGAAAAAAATTCTCTTGAAATATATTACACACCTTCTCCAAAAATCCATTAGCATATGCAACCTGTTGTGACTTTGAGAATTACGAGGCTGTGGGTTTATTTAACTGACAGGTGTCTCAGCCTGTCACACTCTGTTTTCCAAACCACCAGCAAGATGGCATGATATGAGGAGGAATTTGGCTTGTATTAGGAAAGGTTGTGTTGCAATATGAAGAAAATTAACAGAACTGCACAGACACAGAGGGAAACAAAAAGTAATAAATCCATAAAATCAATTTCAAGGCAGAGGTGTATTATCCAGGGTGTAATAAAATGTCTGATATTAAGCTGGGGTTGCTTGTATCTGTTACAGGATGAGAGCTAATGTTCTCGTGCTCTTGTGTTTCTGTTTTTCCAAACTCAGTGAGAAGATGGAGTCGATTTTTATTAACAGAAAATAAAAGACTGGTAATAAACCTAAAAGCATGTTTGAAGATCATCCGTGGTTCCGTTAACATACAGCAAACATATGTCTGAATAATGTTAGTGTCCTCTCATCTTGGCAGCTCAGTGGGAGGAAAACAGGAAGTCCATGTGAGCCAAACATATACTGTGTGTCTATACTGTTCACTTAACAAGACAAATATTCAACCCCCTTGATTGGTCCTTGTGGAGAAAGTATTTTTTTCCACTTAAAAAGAAAAGAGTACAATTTTTAAACAATTGTAACTCGAAATAGCTGTTTCTTCAAAATGTACCAGTATGTGTAGTAATACAGGGATGCAATAGGCAGGAATCACATACTAATAGACAGTTAACAGTAAACGTTTCACTATTTTTGCCCAAATTTTAACTCTCGTAAAAATTAGCCTAAGAGAGCTTTAATATAATTCCATCAAACTAATCTATAATTAAATCTGGGTCATGATGGCTGCAATCAGCTCAGTTTAAATATGTACAAATCGGTCAAGGCCTAGCCACTACATCTGGTGTTATTCCTGTACAGCACCGCATGTGTAAATCACACTAATCATAGTGCACATATAGGGCAGGTCTGAATACTGTTCTATACCCAAAAATGAAGCCTTTGACTCATACTATGTATGAAAAAAGAAAGGACAGAGGAGGAGAAGGGCAGTGCAAGATAAGACAGGATAACAGAAGTGCAGAACACTGAAAAACAACACACACAATGAGAAGCCAGACCAAATGGCTGAAGGGTTTCTTGGATAATGCATTAGACAGACATGGCACTCAGTGCAGCTACACATGGTAAGAAATGCAATGCTTCACCAAATGTCCTCTACACGCACACATTCTTCGAAAATGGATGAAAGAATAACAAATATTCACTTTTCTGTATAATGATATAACCAAAATTGGAGCAACCTAGAGCTCAGAAAAGTCTCTGTACATCTTATTGTACAGAAAATTATATATGTATAATGATAACACTTTACAATAAGGTACAATGGATGTGAACAAATCTGTCACTCCTAATTGTTCAATAGTTCCTGATAAGTGAACCAAAATTGTTTTTCATTGAGAATTAGTTTAGCTATAATGAGATGTTAATGAATAGATTTAACATGTTACTGTAGTAGAATTAACTTCCAAAAGTCATTATTGACCAAGTGGAATAACTGTAGGACGCTGTTACACATCCCCCATATGAGAGCAAGGAGACAGTCAGCATGAACACATGTGAGTGATTGACCACAAAGCTCACAACCAAGGCTGAGTATCAAACTTCAATACTTCTATGGTACTGACAAAAATGTGTCTGTGAAGGGCTCAGCCCCGGCCTTCACCACAGGAGGGCCTAAGTCGCCACCAGCAGTGGAATTAGTTAGGTCATGTTCTTTTGTTTTCTTTGTTCACCTGTGTAGATTTAAGTCATAGGTAGATGTAAGGCTTTTGATTTAACATTAGGTTTAGACATACACAATTAATCAGTGAAGGAGGCACATTTGGTTAATTTTGTACTGTCAATACATTGTTAATGTGTGCACATTTTCTTTTTGAGTTACCATGTTCCTGGTCCATGGATGGGGGTGGGCAAGACAAAAAGATGGGACTTCTTCTCCTTCAACTGTCTTTAATGGTGGTTGGCAACCAGCTTTAGGGGCATTACCGCCACCTTCTAGACTGGAGTGTGGATCAGAACTGCCCCTACCTACCACCACACCAAAGTAACCCCACTCAGTTCACCTTATATTATCTTGAAAAGATTGGACTGAGGCAGCAGCAGGTTTAAATACCTCCCACTAGGCCTGGACTGCACCAAGTGCCCAATACAAGAACAGGGGGAGTATGGGATAAATGTATTGTTTATTTGTTTACAGTTTATGTTAAAACTTTATTTGTCAAGTTTTGTTATTTCCTTTACATCTAAATAAAATATTTAGTTGTTAGCAGACTGTCTGTTCAGTGTTTATTTAGTTACTTTCTTTGTCCATTCCCTGTGTGTTACTGGTTTGGCGAGCCAGTATACATGTTCCCCATTTGTGTCATTTGTTGGCATGTTGGTTTTTGTTTGAGGTACTAGGCTGTTCACTTTGTTGTATTTTGAGTGTCCTTATCTTTTGTTGACTTCCTTTAGGGCCCAATTTGTTTGATATTGACGTTGTCTGTATTTATTTCCTTATTTTTGGATGAATAAAAAGCCCATCTTTTTTGAAAATTAAATACCGTATCCTCTGCCTTACTGTTCGGTCCCCGAAGCTGTTGCAGGGCATCAAAATGGTCCAAGGTGAGCAAATGCCTGGTCAGGTTTGATTGTCACATTTGCTTGTTCTTTATTGCTTCTTTAGTTCAATGAAAATAGGGTTTTACAGAAGAATGTTTTTATTCCTCAAATAAAAGGTATGAAAAAGGTCTTTGGTATAAATACTGAAACTCAGGTTTCACATTAGTATTAAAATGTTCCAACCCACCTTAATACACATTTTTCACAACACTCATTTTGAACTGTCATAAAAGGAAAAGCACAGGTGTAAATAACAAAATTAACCAAACATATTTCAAGTGCGAGGCAGCGTGCACAATACCAGGACCCCGAATGTGAAGAAGCTAAATGGAATTCAGCCGTCATTCACTTTTAGTATTTAGACTTGTAAAAATGTGAAAAAGGCCTATTCACATCATTTCATCAGCTAGCTGGCTAGCATCTAACGATTAATTAGTTTTTAAGGTGAATATACCATTAATTCTCTAATAAAAGCTGGTATTCAAAAAAACAATCGAGTCTTAAATAATAGCTGTCCAGCATAAAATAATAAAGCCTTGGTAAAAAAATAAAATAAAATAAAAAACATTTGAAGAAGTGTGAAATTACCTGTGCCCTGTAGCCTGGTAAGGTAAGTTCTGCATAATGTACTTTCCCACAGCACCATTCTCTAAATTAAATGCTAATTTAACTCACTAATTAACTTTGGTCATATTATATTTTATCAAGAGTGAAACTCAATACTTTCTGAAGATGTTTAAAATTAAAAGTCTACCTAGAATGGGAAAGATGGTGTCCTCTGAGCCACTGGAAGGCTCTTAATGTGAAAAACCTAAGCATAAAATGTTGGTTTAAAAAAACTCCCACCAAATTAAATTGACTGGAAATAGTGATTAAAAACAGTATTTCTGTTAGAGGAGAGGGATGGGCAACTAAATTACTGTACTAATGGAGTGTGTGTTGTGGAAATGGACATAATGCTGAATTTATCAAGAAAGCTGTAAACAGAGAGAAAGTTTTAAGCTTTAACAGTAAACTAAAACAGGAAAGCTTCTGCTGTACTATTATAAGATACATAAAGGCCTAGTTTCTATGCATGACCACTCTTTGAGAAGTAAGAAATTCACATTGTGGTTAGTAAACATTCACAACATACAGTATCACTGATCATTACTAAAATATATACTCTGTGGGTCGGTTCTGAAGTAATTTCCTATAAAAATCACTGATTTTAAATTATGTGGATCCTAAATATTGGTTATTTTTATGCATTTATTTAGGAGTTATCTTTTGTTTCTTTGGTACAGGATTTTGTGAATCTTATTATAAAGTGTTACCAAAAACCAAAAAGCAATAAAAGCACAAGATCTGCTGAAAAGCACCCACACACTCCCACAAAAATGAAGAGGAGTCAGAAGGCCTAGGGCCCAGCTCTTCACTGATATTGACTGGATATATGCGTATTCCATGGCAGCACGTGGGTGATGGAGCTGGCGCACCATGCTGAGGATGTTAGCAGGCTGTTGCTGAACTAGCACAGCAGAAGAAAATGCTTTTGCGTCTGTACATTGCACAGCCTATCACAGGCTGATGTCTGATATATTGGTATAGCATTTAACACGGCTGTCTCATTTGTTCAAAGCCCGTGTGTCCCTCGCTTCTCTCTCTGATGCTTCCATCGCTGAATCAGGCGCTCACTCTGCCCTGCACAACACAGTCACATTTCTAGGCCAGTTGCTACTGTGATCAGCAAAACCCCTAAATAAAACAAAGCAGGCAAGCAAGCAAACAAATAGCATTCCCCTCCCTTCTCCCTTTTTCTTTCTTTTCTCTCCTCTTCTGGCTGGCAGCAAGAGAGGTAAAGAGAGCCAGAG
>NW_018127882.1:5703711-5718175 GCF_001952655.1 Monopterus albus | reverse complement strand
GAGGACATGCAAGCCGATACACAGCTGATGCCTGGCAGGGCCTTTGACAATGGCCATATGGATCACAGGGACACACAGCTCCACACACAGGCTCTGCAACTTCAGGCTAGTACACCTGTAAGAATGTACAAAAGCCTGCACATACACCTCATGTAGCTGTATACTTTAAAAACGACTAAACCACTTAATGAGCATCAATCTCCATCAGCAGAAGACACAGCATATTCCCATGCATCCAATATCTTCCAGAGGACCTCCATGTTGAAACAATAAGTGCAGATTTAGCGTGTGAACATAATGTAAACGTAAAGCACAGCAGAGTGGAGGCTCTTAAGGGAAGTGTGGGTGGTTTAGGTCCTGGATCACAGTTACAGCAGCTCCCCATCACATATCAACCTCTCCAGCTCTCATAATGGTGGCTCGCTTGTCAAAGGCTCCCCGGTACATTGATGTCAAGGTCTGACTGGTGCTCTGTCCTTCTGCAGGCGCAGAAGGAAAGATATGATGTAGGAGGTTTGCTAGCAGACCGCTGAAATTAAATTATGTGCTCCGAATTTGTATGAGATCAGTAAATGCTATGTTGGCAACTGAACCATAGTTGCAGTAGCAGTCTGAAAAGCTGACATACACTTTTCAAAAAACAAAACAAAAAAAAGGTTTCAGTGAAATTGAAAAAAGGTTCAAATTTAGGGTTTATGCAGCATGAATCTACAAGTACCACAAACAGGTAAATGATTTTTTTTGGCTGGACCAAACATTTACATTGCTACAAATTTTTAATTTCTTTAACTAACAAATGCATTTTCAATCTAAACATATTTTCTCCTTTTTCTAAATTTACATAGTGAAAAGTGAGAATGCTACGATGGCAAATGAGAGAAAACAAGCAGCTGCTGCTCCTTATACCCAAATGTGGCAAAGTATTAGGTTTGTGCTCCCATAATAAACCATGTAACAACCATTTTAAAACTATTTTCCTTTCAGAGGTATTGACTGATGATTGACTGAGTTTCCTTGAATAAGCTAGGTATCCCTGCAAGAAAACTGCTGATGCTCAGTACAATTATGAAGAAGCTACACTGAACTGGATCTTATTCCCTGAATCGTTTCTTTACAGAAATTACAGGTCACACACGAGCAAAGGCTGTGAACCTCATTTTTCACAATATCCACTTACTGTGACAAATGTAGCTGCTCTACATTCTGAATGTAATTAGCTGACTTTGGTAAAATACTTTTAAATTGCAGTGCACAGTTTGAAAGGACACCTACAAGTAATGGAAAACATCAATTATAATGTCTTGCATTTAGGTTACACACAGACTAGATACAGGTTTCAGTGTAGCAAAACACATGGTGGCCAAAATCGCAGATGAGAAGATCATCTCCTCCAAGCTCTGTAGGATTTGTCACTAAAATGATGGCGTGGGTTGAGCACATTTTTTCAGCCAGCAAATGACACTGAACACAATGAGAACAAAATACAAACTTACTCCTAAACAGCACAGAGCATCATGTCTATAACAGGTTTCAAAACAGTTAACACTGTTTATCTGAATACAGGGTTTAAGCTGCAGTATAGACAGACTTCAACAAGTAATTACACAGTTTCAGCCTGTTTTACCTCCTACTGAATTTTAAAATGCTTGCTGGGGTGAGTGTTGGAGAGAGTTAGGGGCAGCATGGTGGGAGCAGCGTCCTCAGATGAAATGCCGATCTGATGACTGATGCTGAAACTAAAGAATGATGAGCCCTGATGTCACTGGTGGAATTGGACAAGACAATAAAATAATTATACTTTTTATTATTCTGGTGTGATGATAATCTGTCAGAATTATTTCAATTACTGGCACTGAATATAATGTTCCATTAAGCACAAGTCTAAAACATACCTGATGATGAGTTTGACCATTTGTCAGAACGTCACCTTCTTCTTATTTCTATTAATAAATGCAAAGTTTTCACTTGGTGATGCAGCTGTAATTACGGCTACTTAAATACCACCTCACACAAATGATCAGACCAATAAATTCTCTATATGATCGGTTCAGTGGTCAAAGAATTGTAATTTTAGCCTCGACTCTTGGATTATTGCAAAAAAGAGAACAGACCTACAAACAGCCATAAATGTCACATCTAACATTAACAAGCACCACTGCTGCATTAATGAGGCAAAAATGCACCTATAGTGCACTGTAATCTGAGAATCAAGAGGTCTGCCAGCTATCCCATACCCGGGGTGTTGTCCTGCTCTGCCAGGCAACAAAAGAAGTCAGACTGAAACAGAAATATGACCAAATGGTAGCCCATGTTGTACCACCACCTGTGACATGAAATGCCTCTACATAATTGTGAAGATCACAACAAAGAGCTGCTTTAATGATGTCCTTATGTCTCGAGGCAAAGGTTCCCAGGCCTTACGATGAGTCTGCCTTCCCAGAGTAGAGAGTCATGGAAGACAGAGGAATGCTTTGTACTCCTGAGAAAAACCTTATTCATATTTTATCCATCAACACAGCTCTAACCTGCTTCTAGCTGAACATCAGCCACAATATCCAGGACATCTTAGAGCTTTTCTAGACACTTATCCAGTTGCTTGCTATCCTACTTGCTCTGCTTTACCCATTATCATAAGGGAAACCCATGTTGGGGATCTATTGTCTGTCAGGCATATGTATCAGAGAAAAGAAATACCAATCCATCAGGGGAAAAAATGCAATAATTATCTGTCACAATGGACTGAATGCATTGGTACGAGCTGCACCAGATCACACCAGATCTTTAAGACACTAGATAAATCTCTCTTGATCTGATGAGAGTATTCCAGATTTAGGCGGAGTCTTTTAAGATCACAGAAAGGGGTTCCAACTCAAGACTGTTGGACACAGAGCACATGTAAATTCCATCTGTTAATACTCTCTCAGGACTGGCAAATCAAATCTGACCAAGCAAAATCTCATCAGACAGATGTACAAGCCAGTGACACCAATAAATCAATGCGACTGTAAAAAGCGCACATATACATACAGTACACACAGAAACATTTCTGATCAAGGCCTGAACGCTTTCAAGTCCGACATGAAATGCCCATCGTGCCTGCGCATTAATTTAAAGCATTGCTGCCACTAGAGGTTTCTTATAATCAGTAGATCTGGCACTGCATTTTGGACCAAATGCTGATGCTAATAAATAAAGTAAAATCCATTTAATATTTAAAGCTAATCACAGCCACAGAGCCGGACAACACACAGAGACAGATTGGAGCCCGCGGGGGGGAAGAGCGAGCTTTCTGACTGAAGCTCCCTGTACTAGACTGAGGTCTCTATTTTTCTCCGACTTAAATTCAAAAGCTAGTTTTAAAATCCCAACTGGAATCATCCATAATTAACCTAGCAAGATCCTGACAAAAGTAACACAATCGTTTATGAAACAGATGATGATGATGATGAGGGAAAAAAAGGAATATGGCACTGTTATGTCTTGGGGTGTCAAATGATTTCCTCACACATACATGAAGTGTTCATTTAAAAATGTCAATGATCCAGCTATAAAAAGCTGGTTCAGATCATTCGAATCACTGCGCAGGCTTATTTCCTTTCATCGTGTGAGCATCCAAAACACTGGTTGTTGTAAAAGCTATAAGATAATAGATGTGTGTTTGGGTGTGTGTGATCACTGTCCTGTTCCCCAGGCTGTGTATAGTTAGTGGGGGAAGGGGAGCATTCATATTTCCCACCCGAGGCCGAGCAACACTGACTGAAGAGAGCCGGGAGGGTGGGGGTGGTGGTAGGTCTTCATCCTGCCAGTCCTATAGCCTGTTCATATAGAAAGGCTATCTCAGACTGGCCATGCGCACACAGGTTTAAAGAGATGGAGTGAGAAATGCTTGGCCACAGAACCAGGGTCTCTCCTGCTTTCTCCGTCCGACAGCACCACCAACTGCCTCCTCTTACATAACCCCCTCCCCTTCTCTGGGCTTGCTGCCTGCCTTTATTGGTCTATTTCTCTCTTTTTCAGCCTTAGCATTTTCACTCCACTGACTGCCCCCTCAAACCATCATCCATAACTGATTCGATCTCTTTTTTTCCAGTGACTGAAGCCATGAATGCTAGCTTGGACATTTTCTCAACAGAACCTTCATGCACATTCAGATGATACAGTAAAGGAGCAAGGATCCTTCGAAAGGATCGGATCCTACAGAGCGTTTTATCCATTAATGGTGCTGTTTTGACAACAAAGTATCCTTACATGAATCATGATGCAGTCCAAAAACATATTTCATCACACTCATTTATTTCACTGAAAGTTCAATATTGAATAAATATGCTGGAGATGAGCACTAGAAATTGTGGTGTTAACACTGAGGGGGAATAAAATGTCAATGTAAGCAACAACTGCTTACATAATCACATCTGCTGTGAGCTTTTTAATGTGTGAAACAAGAAATAAGCCTGACTGGATGTAAATGATGAGAAAAGGGCTTGCGTAACACTTTCAATGCAACACAAGCCACGAGAAAGTGCCTCTCTCTTTTTGCCTCAAAGCTAAAACCTCTCTGTAGTAATCTGCTAATATCAGCCAGGTTGCGGCTCATATATGGGCTCAGCTCAGGGGATCTCTTGCACTCTGCCACTGAAATATCAGCCTCCATTTTACCCCTGTGCTTCATCTCACCTTCCCTTCTTCCTTTTGCTTCGCATCTTGCTCAAAACACGATCAGAAATAAATGGAGGATGTATAAATGCAGCGGCTTCACTTGTTGCAAATATGAGACTACATACACAAATACTCATGCATAGCAAGAGCCATTCCTTGAATCTCATGCTCACCAAGCTACCCTTCCCCCACCCAAGCTCACTCATGCTCACATACGTACATGCACCTTGCTTAATTAAAGACTGTTCTTCTGAGGTTGTTTTGACCTTTTATGAACTGTAATTCTGAAATACATGTAAATAGATGGAGATAATAGAAACAAAATGGAGCACAAGAGGCGGTTTCATTCACACTCTGCAGCACGTATGAGAGGCAAAATATTGCTGATTCTCTGTTTTTCTAACAACACATTCACAAGACCAAAAAAAAGGGAATGGAATTGGTTTTGTAGATTTCATCATCTCTTTCTCTGCTCTGAGCTAAGAGGCACAATCCTATAATTTGCTGACATTTATTTTCCACTGTCAGAATGATCAGTCTGAGATACAACCTAAAATATATGCAAACTGCATCTCAGTGAATGAAAATGCACCATCTATTGGCCTAGGGTAACTGTATCAGCCTTGGATGACATACACTAGGTGTGTTAAATCTGTAAGCATTAGTCACCTGCATCAAATCCAATCATGAAGATTATCTCCATGTACGTGCAGTGGAACTGGATCAGTCCTGTTCTGTACTCCTTACTCTGTTTCCAATAGAAGCGCCAGTCAACAATGGGAAACTGGGGGCTTGAGATGAATACTAAAAATGAATTCTATTCCAAAAACTGCCAGCCTCAGCTGATACATAATCGTCCCTGTTTTACTACACCAGCAGCTCAATGGATCCCTGTCTCCTCTGACAGGCACCACAGGCCTGAGCTACCTAACAGAGCGAGGGAGATGAGTTACCTGATCGTACCACTCCCGGTTGGTACAGGTGCACTCAGGCCACCATCCTCCTGGCCCACTGGAGTTGTTGCCGTTTACCTTGGGGCCACCCTTGGATTGGCCCTTTGAGTTTGGGCCTCCAGGGCCCCCACCAGACATAATCTTGCCCTTACTTCTCCCCAAAGTGCCCCCTCCTCCTCCCATGTTTCCTCCTCCCCCTGAGGCTGGAGGGGGCAAGGTCTGGCCTCCCCCATACCCAGGCGGGTATCCATAGGGCTCGGCCTGCCAGTCTCCTCCATACGAAGGGGCATCCATCCTACGCAAGGCAGCCATACGGGTCACCTCGTAACATTCTGGGCACTTGCAGCAGTGATGATGTTTGTGCATTTTGACTGTGCTGGCTGGACTGACACTGAGCACTCTGTCTCTGCTGCCTCCTCAGATCTCACACAGCACGCTGTGATCGGCTCACAGAATGCTAATGCCGACGGAGATAACACCAATCACAGGAATTTTTACAGATTTTTCCCTTTTTCATCAAATCCTTTCACTCTCCGCTTTATTCCTCCCGAATGTAGAAAAAAAAAAGATCGAGAGGGATGGGAAGCAGCAACAGGAAAACAAAAATACAAAATGGGCACGTAGTCTTTGTCCTCTTGACGTAGAAGATCAAAGGAAATATTCAAAATATTGTATATGACCACGCAATCAGAGACCAGCCCCGATGATAGAAATTTCCTCTTCTTTTTCTTGGTTCACAGTGATATGCATATAAATACATATATATATAGATATATAAACAATATGTATAAATAAATGATATCCGCAGATGAAAATTTTCCTCTTTTGATTCTTGGTATCTTCCCGTTCAGTCAAAATCTGACGTTTTTCCTTCTGTGTTGAAAATCGTTGTCTTTCTCTCTCTGTCTCTTTCCTCAGCCTGCAGAGAGGAGCTGAGCAGTGGATTGCCTCTCAGCCAGCTTGCCCTAGATGTGGATTATTCAGAAGGATGCAAGCGAGCAAGAGGGAGATGGAGAGAGAGAGAGAGAGAGGGGAGAGGGAGAGGGAGAGAGAAAGAAGCAGGGAGGGAGGGGGAGAGAGATATGTTGCAGCATCCCTGTAGCACCTCACCCCTGACAGCAACAGCCAATCAGCAGGCAGTGCTGCCATCAGCAGCAGCAGCACCAACAGGACTGAGTGCTTCACTAGATGCTCTTAAAGGGGCCACAACTCCTAGATCTCACTGCTGACTGCATTTGGTAAAGTGGTATTACTTCAAGCCACATTAAAACATTGTATTTGGCTTTTTTCCTCAATATTTTAAAAAAGGTCAAGAAGTCATAGTCTGCGACTTGTACACGCTGACCCTCAACTCTGAGCCACTGATTGTGAGTGTATTTAATCAGACCCATGCAGCTAAAATCCAACCTACAATGATCACCATGTCTCACCTGACTGGTCACTGGTCACCTCCATGATCATTTCTAGTTCAGCTGCCAACTTAACAGCTTTCTTGTGCTAGTAACTGGCAACCTCAGGCTCTGCCCATACTGTAATCTCATAATGGAAGCAGGTGCAGCAGATGAAAATCCTTTTTTTCCTGGGTATCACTAGGCCTGCCTCTTAACAGAGGATGCCTATGAATCATACTGCATTACTTTACTTCATTCTCTATCCCTCTTCCTTTGTTAGCACTGCCGCTGAATTATTTTATTAAGTCCTGCCCCCTGTGCATGACTGGGGCAGACAAGCACAGTGAGAGCAAACTGCACCCCTGAAGCCCCGTTTTAAGAAATATTTTATGTTCACAATGATGACATCAACACATGACACCGACAAGATTATACGCTTGGGTTTGAGAGTGGGTGGAGGAAGAGGCTGAGACTGAGAATGTGTGAGGGGAAAAAGAAGCAGAGACTATATGGCTTTCATGTGTTTGTGGCAGTTATATTTTCAGGAATGTGACAGGACTGCCTGTGATCCATTTTGCATGAGTTTGTGGACTGATCACAGCTAGACAGAAACCATTCTGACACTGAGGGTGAAGGTTTAGCTTTTAGACAACTGAGAGACAATGTTATAGTGTCTCCATTAAAGCCCTGCATATATGCATTATTAATGAAATGTGACAGGGTGTGTCCGTATCAGGGAGAGAGTATATTTGTATATAGTCTTTATGTTACAGACCTCATTTTGAATGCTAGTAACAAAAATATAGAGCCTTTAAAGTCTGTCTATCGGTGTGTATCTGTGCAGCCTTCCTGTTAAACTGAGCAGTATTTCAGGGTGAGGGCACACTGTACTGTGTTGCAGCCCTACCAGGAGACACACAGCAGGCTCAGCCACACTTAATTACATGCAACAGTAACTCACTTCATTATAAAAAATATTCCATCACTCTAACCTACAGAGATTTTCCAAACATAGAGTAAGAAGAGAAAAAAGGCATTTTAAACAGCGACTAGAAACCACTGAATGCCTTAAGTTACATTGTAGGATGCAGCCACAAACCCCGCTGAAGCCAATCAGAGCAGTGAGGCGGGGCTTTGGGGTAGCGGCTTGAAAGAACAATGTAAGCATATTGATCACAGCGCACATGACCGAGCACGTTGTAGCCATCCTTCCCTAGCCTAAATCTGTCTCTCTTACAAAGGGTTCACATCATATATACTGTAGTGCTCAGAGGGTTTGTAAAAGAAAAACATACTGTACAACACAATGAAATGAAAAGCAGAATACAAATAATAAAGACAGCAGGGATACAGGAACACAGATGTGTCATTTGTATCGATGGGCACACACTGTGGTGTCATATCTGTGATGTGAACTGTGTGCATATTTAAAACCTCTAGGGGAAAGAGAACTCTCCCTTTAGATACATAATTAAAACCGTATCAATATCAACCATATCACTGGTAAGTGTTTTTAAAGCTAATCAATTGTTGTACCAAAAGAATAACAAGAAGATGAATACAGGAAGTTAATACGCACTAATCAAATTAGAGCTGTTACAGGGGACAGAAAAGGTTAATGTAGTGTTGGTATGTTTGTCTTGTCACTGATTTTGTGGCTAAAGACAACAGGATTTTCTCCTGTTTGTTAGAAATGCAATTATGTAACTGATAATCTTGGTTTATATCTGAATATGTTGTTAAATTTAATTATTCTTCCATTTATGATGAGGGTGCCAGGCAGAGAAGGCAATATTCAGTTACCAGCATTCTGTTATTGGCTAGACATAAATACTGGAGAGAGAAAATGTAATGTAATGTTATAATTTACCTTTGAAATTGAACATAAAAAGTGGACAAAGGTATTAACAATAAGAACAGTTTGGTTTTAGCAGTACCAGAAGAATAGCAACAGACCTTCCCAAAACACATGCATGAGTGAATTGTGTTTATGTGTCTGCAATTCTTGATAAATGCTGTGTCAAATTAAACAGTTTGGATTAGAAAGATGTGGGTCGACAGCATTAACTGATTTATATTGTGGAATGAACATGGTGATCTCTGACCTTTTGTTGAAAAATGAAAAAGAAAGACCTGTGATTTATAACATAAATGAGGTCATTATCCTGTGCTTTTGAACAGAGAAGCTTCTCCACATCCCACCTTGCAGCTCCCCCAACACAGTGAGCTCAGCATCAGCCTGCACGGCCCTTATTACATAAACCCACCTGGACACTCTGTGACACACACACACACACACACACATACACTATCGTAATGAGCATTACAGCCTTCAACCACTGCACAGACCATGTATTGAGCTTTTCAGTCATTTCTAGGCATTTCTCCGAGAAGCTATGTGACTATTCTGTTGTCACCTGACCGACCGGATGCAGCACCATAAAAGGACAGGCGGTAGTGAGGCAGTCTTAAAGGGGCAGCTCCATATCAACATGTACTAAGCTACTCTTTAGCCTTAACTAACTCCAAGAGGGAGTGAGGAAGAAAGTCTTAAAAGTCTCTCAGGAACATTACATCTTAGCAGAATTAATTTGATTCCTCAACAAACAGCAAATATTAAATTAAAAAGAGCAAACCCCAGAACATAGGAGAATGTTTACAGTTTATAGTTCCACTGCTCAATAGATCATAGCTTTGAAAAGTGTGAATGCTGAGGAAGGGAGGAAATGTGCATGCAAAGACATAAAGCCAGTCAGGCAAAGGGAAATGGGAGCTACTCACACATTTTGCTCTGCAAAACAAAGTAACCTGTCAAGGACTGACCACAATGCTCTTCCAGACACAGAAAACAAAGCTTCATGGCTTAGACTCCTATTAATAGGCCTCAGTGGCAGAGAACAGCTGCTCCACAAAACACACCAAACACAGCACCTCAAACTGATGGAATAATGAGAGAGAACAAAGCATACACATGGAGCACAATGAAAGAAGGAATAAAGGGTAATGAGGAAGCCAAAAAGGAGGAGAGCGGTAGATTGTATCAGAGCTGCAGGGCTAAGGAACAGCATTTGGCATAGACAGAAGCTGAGAGCTATGAAATGGGGTGCAAGTAGGAGGTTAAGCGATGAGCTGGAAACTGACAGGAAGGAGAAAGCAGTTGATAAAATATGATGAAGGTGCTGTAGAGCCACGACAGATGTCATAACTGAAGAGAAACGAAGCTAAGGTGCCCTGTGTGGGCAGAAATGTGATGTCTAGAGGGGGTATTACTGAAGCATGGTGCTGAACAGAAGGGGGAGTAAAAATAGAAAGAAGCAAACAGAGAGATACGGAGAAAACAAAAAGTGCTTATGTATCCATGAGTGCTCGGGAACACAAACTAAACACTGTGTAATTACCCATTCACCTTGCCACAGAGCAATGCATCTGAATTCAGTGCGCTTGCTGAATGCACATCGTCACGAATGTGCTCAATGTATGTACAGTGTAAAAGCAGAGCAGAAAGAGAGAGGGAAGTAAAAAAACACACACACACACAAAAACGCGAATTAAAAGAGGAATGAAAAAGACAGGATGAAAAACAAAGCGAGAAGAGAAAGAAATAAAGAGAGTCAGAGCAGTCTGTAGGGATGCAGGCGGGGGAGGAATGTGGTTTCCATGGTAACCCATGGAAGGCTGAGCTCTGGGTGTCCGTTCCAGCTCTGCACTGCATCGGCCCTCGCCTCTCAGCCGCCTTACTCACCCTCTCTCTAGCCTCCCCCACTACATCTTTCTTCCTACACCCCCCACCACCTCCTTTCACTCCCTCTCTCACCTCCCTGTTTCATGTGAAAGAGGGAGACACGCACAGTCAGCTCCATATTATCCACACCAGAGTCAACCTGCACCATGTTCTTATTAAGGAACTATCATACAAGCACACTGAATTCATGTACCCTGCATCTCCCTCTCTTTTTCCCCCTCCAACCACCCTGATCCTCACTTCTCCCGCACCCCACCTACTGCACTAGTTCTGGGTTCAGCTAAAAAGCCAACGCCTGCAGCCACTGTGCTGCCATGTGCCACTGGCTGTGTTGTAATGAGGAAGGAATGCGAACACAAGGCCTTTAATAATAATGACGAACAGCCAGAGACACTTCTGTCTCATTATATATCAGGACAGTGCTTGTTGCTTGTGTGGGCAGCAGGTTGATCACAACCTTTACAGACATTTTGGTTATATGCTTATTCACTTTCTTGCCAAGAGTTAGATGAGAAGATCAGTTCCATAGTCAGTTCTCTGTAAAATAAAGCTAGAGCCAGCAGGCAGTTTACTGAACTTAGCATAAAGATTGAAAATAGGGGGAAATAGTTGGCCTGGCTCACTCTAAAAGTAACAAAATGTGCCCACACCTCTAAAGTTCACTAATTAACATTTTATAGTTTGTCTGTTTAACCATTCAAACATCAGAGAAAATTTGATTTCCTCTTCAAATTCAAAATGTACTCTCTACAAACGCAACATATGAAGTATTTTTATCTGTGGTCCAGCAAATGGCATTCTTAAAATTCATCACCAGCCTGTATTTCTGCCTCACTGACCTATCAGTAAATTAAGTTAGTATGTAAAAATGGAGAGGAACACTAGTGAGCAAGGCCATGCTAATTACATGAATGCAACTTTTAAGTGACTGTTATAAGTGAAAATGAAAATACTCAAGTAAAGTACAGATAACTCAAAATTGTGCTTAAGTAAAGTATTTGAGTAAATGTACTATAATGTACTATGCAGTATAAATTTTGACACCTTTGGACAGAGCCTTCCCTGTTGACAGAGAGCTACATGCTAAGCTAAACTAAGCTCTAGCTTTATTTTTAATAGACAGATGTGATAATGGCATTGGTCTCCTCATGTAACTCTCAGCAAAACAGTGTACATTTTCCAATAAGTTAAAACTATTCCTTTAAATCTTTGATACCAGCACATAGCAACAATTACAGCCTCAACATGGTAAAAGCATAAACTAACACTTTAGGATTTAAGTGTTTTACAGCTGTAAGTGAAACAAGCGATGACAAAATATTTACAAAATGTTTGTGTCACATAATTACTGTCATTGCAGGTGTTAAAATTCAGGAGGAAAATTTAATTGATTAGATTTATTTTTAGGATGAAATATTAGCATAACAATGAGATAATTGGCAGTCCATATTTGTAATGTTTCAAAGGCCATCAACCACTATAAAGAGTAACACATGTTTCATGATGCAGGGACACTTGTGTGATGCCTCACTAGACTGCCATGTAAAATGAAAAATAATTTTATTATTAGGATCATCAGTGTCTGCATTTATTAGCAGTTACTGCCATTTCTGATACCTGAACAAAATCAATGAGGAGAAGCTGTGCTCAGAAGACAACTGGAAAACTCTGTTGTGCTTTGCTTTACTCACCTTTGGCATGTCGACATAGGAGCGAGTCACCAAACCAGACACTCGCTCCACTTTATGAGGGCTCCTCCTGCTGGTCACACAAACCCGAGACACACCTTCCTCCTCCTGGACCTGCAGGACACACACACAGAGAGAGAGAGAGAGCAAATAAGACCAGATAAAAAATAAAAAACCCTCCTCTCCTCAATAATCAGGGTATATTAAACATTCCAATCATCACAAACATCTTTAAAGCAATAGTTCAGCATTTTGGGAAATGCTCTCATTTGCTGAGAGTTAGATAAGAAAACTGAAACCACTCTCAGGTCTGTAGGATCTAGTTATTAGAATCATATGAGAAACTGGTTAAAAACATATTTATTGTGCAGAAAACTAAATATCTCTTCATTCAGGTGGCTATGACAGTCTTTAAGCATTGTGAAATACCTTCATGGCAACAAATGTAAAGCAGATGTTTAGTTCAGATCTAATGGTGCTACAGTACATGGGAGTAACAGTAGATTTACTTTGATGCTAGCAGGTGGTACCCGGGCGGGCGATCGGGCGAAGGCGGGGTACACCCTGTACAGGTTGACGATCCATTGCAGGCCTAATGAAGTATAAATATCTACTAGCCTGCACCTCTAAAGCTCAGTGATGAACTCTAAATTATATATATATTTGTTTAAAACATGCAAAAAAAAAAAGTGTGAAAAAAATAATTTGAATAATTTACAAGGGGTTAAATGCTGGAATGATGTCTTGGACTGTCTCAATGACTTCCTGGGGCCTTGCTGAAACTCTAAGAAGTTACTTAACAGAACCAGGCTAGAAGTTTCCCCCTATTTTCAATCTTTATGCTAAACTAAGTTAGCTGCCTGCTGTCTCCATCTTCACATTTAGCACACATAAAGAGAGTAGTGTCATCTAAGTGTTGCCCAAAAAAAGTGAATAAGCAGGTTTCCAATATGTCAAACTATTGTTTTCAAGTGTTGGTATTAACCAGTAGTAGATCAGGAAATATGAGAGCAGAGCTGCAGACGTTACAGTGACAGAGCAGTAACTGTGTAAGACCTATAATACAGTATGTGGTTGACAGTTTGATTAGCACTAATGGAACTGAGCCATTAATCACAATACCGCACTAATTGTTGTGGAAACAGTCTCGTGATGACAGAGGAACACAGAATGGGACTGGACACTTCTTCTCATACTTTAGTCTAACACGACAAATGAAACTTGGCTGGTATTAAATAGCAGCAAATACGTAACTGAAATCAAAATAAATGATACCTGACATATTGAGTTTCACACCACAGCGACCAAAACCTGCCAACTATGGGAAGGGATACACATGGTCTACAGTAGCTAAAACCAGCTGAGATCATTACCAGACTTTGAACCACATGGACCCTTAGCTGACGGCAGAGGGCAGCCTTTAGAATATTCCATCCGAATCCGCAAACAGTTTTTCCGCAAAACAGGCCCAATGATTTTCCAGACAAGTTGTGCTTTCTTTTCCAGATGATACCTCCAAATTAAAATGAAAGCTGCTCTTGTGCTCAAAAAGCCAAATGCTTATGTAAATACATACAAACCCCTAAGCATGTGGGCTGCTATACCTGGCATCACTACAACAACAGGAAGAAAATAAGGCTAAATACAACCTTTAAACAACAACAACATCCAGAGACTTAAAGTACTCAGGGCGGATCTCATCCACCCCCGGTGCCTTGCCACCGAGAAGCTTCTTGACTACCTCAGTGACTTCAGCTTGGGTGATGGACGAGTCCGCCTCTGAGCCCGCAGCCTCTGCTTCCTCATTGGAATACATGGCGCCGGGATTGAGGAGATCCTCGAAGTATTCCTTCCACCATCCGACAATGTCCCCAGTTGAGGTCAACAGCTGCCCACCTCCACTGTAAACAGTTTTGGCAGGGCACTGCTTCCCCCTCCTGAGGCGCCGAACGGTTTGCCAGAATCTCTTCGAGGCCGACCGATAGTCCTTCTCCATGGCCTCACCGAACTCTTCCCAGACCCGGGTTTTTGCCT
>NW_018127882.1:5677398-5702069 GCF_001952655.1 Monopterus albus | reverse complement strand
TCAGCATTCCCCCGGAGGAGCTGGAGGAAGTGTCTGGAGAGAGGGAAGTCTGGGCATCTTTGCTTAGACTGCTGCCCCCGTGACCCGGTCCTGGATAAGCGGAGGAAAATGGATGGATGGATGGACAACCTTTAAAATATATGAATGTCAGGTTTGCAGTATTCTCATATTTTCTTTATTTTTGTTTCACTATTGCTCAGATATACTGTGTGCCAAGTGACTTTGTCCCACATGGCAGCACTAACAGGCTGGTCAAGTGACACTGCAGGAGCCAGAACTGCCGGCCCCACCCCCCCGGCTGCCTGCTCTGTCAGAGAGAGGCAGCTAACCCCTTTGCTCTCAGCACATAAGCAAATTTGTGCAGACATATTTGATTCAACTAATAATTTCAAGTCAAACAATATTTAAAACTGTTTGTTTCTTGTTGACCGTTACTTTCTTTATAATCCCAAGACTGTTACAAAAAAAAACGTCTTGCAAGCAAAACAATTAGTTTTTGTAAGACTAAAACTACAACTAGACTACAAAAACAAATTCTTCTCTTCATCCATTTCTTTTCTAATTCTCAATGAGTTATCCTGGAGTCTCACCAGCTAATCTGCACCAAATCAGGAAATTAGCTGACTCATTTAGTTTCCTTCCTTCCACTCAGGTGACAGCACGGCTGGAATACTGATGGGCACCTCAGTGGGTGTCCATTAAGCAACTCATCAGCAACGTCCCACTATGACTTCTGCATCCTTCCATCAGCTTCTCTGTCTAGCAGTGTGCCTGAGTCTCACAAGCACCTGAGATCCAGAGAGGGAAACATGGGGGAAGGATCAGGAGCCATGGTGTACTGTACGTACTGAATTAGAAGGTAGACAACTGGTGGATCACAGAACACACTGAGAGGAGTCAGTCATGGTTTGTGGCTTAATTCCTCTGCTACTGACCTAACAGATCATGAACACATGGCACAGTAATAAGCAGCAATGCAGTCACTGATTCACTAACTCAGAGATTCACGACAAAGGGTTCTTGTGGAAAGATTGTGGAGACAACTAGAAAACAATTAGATTAAAAGCAGACTGTTTGCTGAAATAATTTGCTTATTGAAAAAATAGTAAGGAAAAGTAATGATGAACATTGAAATATTTACGGTAACAAAGAATAATGAATAAACAGTTAAAAAAACTTAATGTATAAATGATTGACATACTGTAGATAAAAGAAATCAATCAATGGTTGAAGCGCAGTAACAAACACACAGCTGAAAATGGAATAACTGTTGAAATAATAGCTACAGGAAAAAAAATATATATATAGAGAGAGAGAGAAATAAAAGAGCCATGTGTAACTTATAAACACTTGGAACAGTTCACTATAAGCAACTGAGTGAAATAAGCAGAAAACAGTAAATTGATAAGTAGAAAAATAAAATAAACCCAGTCGATGTATTCATAACAAAAATATTGTTGCAATGTCATTTTTATATAACTAAACATGTAAAACATCAGTTAAATTGTAAATAATTTCAAATGAACACACAAGGAACATGATGGGTGGTGCCGATGAAGGAGTACTTGACCTGATGGTTCTTCAGATTAATCCAACACATCAGAGGTCACAACTGATGCACATACTTTATTTTTTAAAGCTTGGTTAATCAGAAATTAGACTGCCAGTATGTTTCCTAATATGTCCTATACATAGTGTTACAAATGCATAAAAATATTTCTTGATGAAAATAGTGTCAGGTGTTTTATGACTGTTTATGACTGCTGAGGAGCAGCCATAAAATGGACAACACCATCTTCTGCAATAAAGCGTCTATTTAATACAATCTAGCAAATGACAAGTTTATTGTAGTTCCCCTGTTCAGCTGACCGAACATAATCCAGCTCAGACTTAGCCCATGAACTATAAAAACATATTGCCATTAAGTGATTGGCCAGAGGGAGGGGCCATTAAGCATAAAGGAACAATGTCAGGTTTAAGTTTTCATCTAATTTCACCTTTATGTGATAAACCTAAAAAGCACTTGAGAAACTGGCTGCACTGTACACTGATTTATTAGCCTATGTATAAAATCTAGCATCGATGGCTCAGGCAAATCCACAGCCACTTGATCCATGTTCGAGCCCTGCTTGTGGATGGCTCTGAATCAGAAAGGTGAGGCCTTTCCTGACAGTACCCCAATCATTGACATCACACCCACTGTGCCAATTACTGACAGTCACAAGAGCCCAAATGACCAAACAGATGACCCCTGGAACACAGACTGAATACTCGGTTACTCTAATATACTGTATAATGTGTTATTATGTAGCTTGGATTTTGTGCCCCACTTTTTACACTGAAATCCCTTTGGCCAGCAAAACACTTCAACAAAATACTGAGTTTCTCAAAGCTAAAGCTTAAAGTACATAAATACTGTAAGATAACATTTTAATAGGGTGTGTCAGAAAACAATGTCACTAGCCTTAAATTTATAAAGGAACAGGATTTGCACAAGAGAGAAGCCCCTTCCAGGGCAAACAGCTGACAATGAGCAGTGGAACAATATAGAGATTCAACGTTAAATAACACAATACAGTCTCAACAGGAATATTTAAACAGTGAACTTACTGTATAAAAGGATAAAGAAATCTGCCGAGGATGAACTGATTAAACCAGCAGGTTTACTTTTATTGTTGGTCTCGACCAAAACAAGGAAGACACCCAATGAACTGTCTCATGTGTGTGATGTTCTGGTTCTGCCACAACTGCACCTACGGTACATTTTCCTGAACCATCTGAGGTGTCTTGGCGCCCCCCCAGTCTGGGACCCGGGGCCAGGGACCATTTGTTACACATCATATGTCTTCTCTATCCCAGTGTTTCCTGTCTGTATCTCTATTGTAAATGTTAAACCAAAAGCCCAATACAGAAAGTAAATCTTTAAGTAGAAACAAAAAGGAGGTCTGCCTTGTTTTTTTGTCCAGATGTTAGCTTATTTTTCGAGACTGGAGCAGCATGCTGTATGTCTCGAGGCGTATTTGTGTTCAGTTGAGAGCTTTTGAGACCCATTAAAACTGAGAAACAGCGAGACAGTGAGAAAAGCTTTAGAATGATTTCTAGTGGGCTCTTCTCATCTCTGAACTGTGTGGCATTGACTGCCAAGACTCTAACCCTATCAAGGCAAAGAAAGTGCCATTCTCATTTGTGTGGTGTTACAGTATGTTTGAATGGCACTGACTGCTGCAGGCTTTACACTCCTAAACAATTTGGTTTTACTGAATACATTGAACAGTCACATTACAATTGTTCTTTTCTGGATAATAAATGAGAAGCTTTAGAAAAGAGCCTGTTACAACATCTTTCATATCCACATAATGTGATTAAACTAGTCTGATATTTCAGTGGAAAAATCAACTCTGATGGTTCAAAGGAATCAAAGTTGGTCCTTGTGACTTAAATTCCGTTTTAAATGTTATGCTTGTTTTTGGCTTCACTTTGAGTTTGTGCTCTGATGCACCACACGTAGACTGACGTTGCATCACTGTGACTGTAGACAAATACCCACACACACATACACACACACAATAAGCAAAAACTATAGTGGTTGTTTTTTTATCTCTCCTAAAAAAGAGATCAATTTCATCACATTATGGGAAGGTTATGGAGCAACATTAAATACTGCAAATGACATGAAGTGAGGTGTTCTGACCGTCCAAAGGCTGTTGGCAGATCAGATTTAACCACAGCTGACGGGTTTTTATATATGTCGTTTGCTGTAAAATGTAGTCCGAGCTCTGTGATGCTCCTCAGTAAACAGCTGAATAAGTCTTAAAGCTTTTCTTCTTTCAGTTCAGTTGTAGTTCTCCATGTCCCACGCAAAAATATTCTAAATAACCAAGTGACTGCAAACACTCTTTTAATGAAAGGACTGGCTGACTTCATGAGAGCAGCCCCCTGATGAGCAAATGGTAATCAGCGCGCTTTTGACTCAGTCTAATTTCCTCTTCTCCCTCTACCCATGTGTCCCTCCCTCCAACTTTTTCTTTGCCTGGTGCTCACTCACCGGGTTGAAGTCATAGCTGCCATGACTCATGATAATATTTTATCCATGTAGGAATTCGAGGGACACGGGTAGTGACACCTTTTGTTTGCTGCTGAGTAACATTTTTGCAGTCTGAAGGCAAAGCATGGCACACAGTAGCATGTGTGACACCAGACATAATGTAATTTAGCATATTTTCTCTATGATCCATAATGTGAAGCAGGAAAATTACCTCCCACGCATCCTGCCTGCTGTCTTCTTTCACAACAGTTTGTTCTGTGTTCAGCAGCAAGGTCACCTCGTAACACTCTTGAATATCTGCAAGACAAAAAAAAAAACAACTATAATGAGCTTTTGTCTGCTTTATTTGGATGACTAGAAACATAAGATGCAAGCTTTCTTAGTCTGTAACATTTATTTTGTGTTCCTAACTTGTCAGCCTTCTAAAATGCACTACATTGGGTGTGCAAAAGAATCTACCAATCAACCATGGGCACACTGGGAGACGTCTGTTTTACTCAGTGGTACAGTGAGGGAAAATGTGGGGGTGGGAGTTGTCTGTTTACATGGAAGTTATGTCTCAACATTTCCAAGTGCTCTTCTTATCTTGTTGCTGTGACTATATGACTCAGGTACTGACTGAGTAAATGATCAAGTCTCTGTCTAAAAGGTCCACATTATAATCAATGACTGACTGCATATAAAAGATGGACAAACCGTCTGTGACATCACCCACTTAATTTCTGAAGAGTGATTTTGAAGCTCAAGTCTGGTTGTCACCATCTTAGTAGTGCTTCACTCTGCCTAACCCCTCATGGGCGCAGCCAGAGGGTGGCCAGGGTGGCCAGTATCTGATTACAGCTGAGACTGATGGGAATGTCATTAGTTTCACAGGTATTCCGCCATAAATCAAAGTATTATAAATTTGAGCTGATGATAGTGCTTTAAGAAGACTTAGGGGATAATACTGCAATTGATCCTGATGGAATCTAATCATTTCACTCAACACCATGAATGTCAGCCTGCTGGTGACAATACAGGAAAAGTCTTGGGACCATCTCTGCCAGTAGGAGTCACAGACTGTACATTTTGTACATAAGGCTCTTTAAACCTACATCACTCTTTCTGAAGGACCACAAAATCCTACAGTTTAAGAGTAACATTCTTTTAAAGTTTTCCTTTTCAGAATGAACTCCTCTGCTCTCTCCCCTTGTCTTCTCACTGGCATTCATCACCTCTCAGATCATTACACACCCATGTCCTGTGGTCACGACTGTATTGAATGTCAGCCATTTGATGAGAACAGACTGGGACAATTTTGCTGATGTCACACGCAGGCCTGGCTTACACTGTACTAAGAGGTTGCTGGAGAGTTCATCAACTTCCCAAAGTTCAAAGTCAGGATGACGAGCCACAAGACATGACATCTGTGGAAACCTGACACATTTCTTTTTCTATGAACAATGTGTAGTCTATGTTTTGTTGAAACAAAGACTCAAAGAAAGTTCTGCACTCTATGTACATGTGTGTGAGACAAAGAGATAAGAGTCAGTATGTCCCTACAAGACTATGAGAACACAAGTGTAAGAATGGAGCATGTGACTCATCACTGTGTCTGAATGTGGAGGAGTGAAGCCAAGTGTGGGCAGAGGAGTTTGTTGCCCAGCTGACTAGAGAGCAAACTCTTTTAAACATGCAGACACACATATACTGCAGGCTTGCATATACAGGATACACACTTACTTACAGGCACACGCATACTCATAAATTCCCACAATGACACTACACACAAAAAGAAACTTAAAGCTCCTTCCCAGACACATTTTAATGCATATAAAAATGCTCTGCTATAAATATATAGTCTGAGTTTTTCCTCAAAAAAAGCTCAGTGAATCTCTGTAAAGGGCCTGAACATACATCTGGTCTTTGTCCCTCACTGTGAATTTCAGGCTAATATAAGCAAATGTGCCTACAGCACCCCTACATCCCCTCACCCCCATTGCCACTTTCCCCACATCGGTCGGTGAAATCGCTGTGCAACAGGATGAGATGGCAGGAGTGAAGTATGAACAGATTTAGCACTAGGCTCTACGTTTAAGCCTCATTCACACCTAAACTCTGTTCAGGAGTCTGTTGTTCACAAGAATATGTGATAGGCAGATGCCTCAGATTGCTAAGTGTAGTTAGTGTCGTGATTTTGTGTTACATTAGCTGTTAGCTTGTAACACATACAGCCCCAGTGGTTTTACATTATTATAGAGCAATACTGTATAAAAGAGATGTCAAATGTGCAATGTATTCAGTCTGGCTAAGAAACCCTAAACCATAAATCTGTGTATGAAACTGGGTAGCTTGCACTTGTAATGGAGGGTTCATGTCCAACTCTTCTGAGCCAAAAAAGTTATGAATACAAGCTTGTAGTTGTTTCATTTAAAGGTATTGCTAGCAAACAGAATATGAACTGAAACAAGGACATGGTTTAGATACACTTTTACATTTATTTATCTATTTTAAAGGTAGGGAGATATTTTCAAGCTTTCTGTTGCATGCTAGTGTGCAGTGTACTTGGATTCTTTTTTGACCAATATGAGCTAAAAGGCTCTAATCAATAGCTACATACTATATAGTACATTTGTTGGTTACCTACAGGCAGTCTGTTAAGAGTTCTACATAGTACTACTGTTCCACAGCTGGAAAAGTGGATGATAATAGTTAAATTGGGGGCAGCAGAACACACTGTAAACATATCAATTTATAAAGTTCATATAGCAAAGGTGTTAACTTTATTTACATACTTAATTACACATCAAGCAGGCAAGGAGCAACGTAACATTCATTTGGAGTTGCATTTCTGTTCATTTGACAAATGTTAGTCCAATATTTGCTCTCCTTTTAGCTTTGGTTTGGAAAAAATCAAAATATTTTTAGCTGCTAAATGCTCCACCACGCTCACCAGCGAGTCACTAAATTTATCTGTCATGCTGAATAGTGGGAGTGTATAGTGGGTTTATCAGTGCCAGCCAGCCGCTGCAGCTGGTAACAAGACTTATGAGAGAGTCCAAGTAAACCAAAACAGTGAGGCTGCAAGGTTTAAAACTAAAACTATTGGCTAAAAAGCTGTGTTGCATTGATGAAAACTAGATTATTGTGATAATACTCTATGGATTCATCACTGTAACCGTTACTTTTCACGTACAGTCACTTGACACACAGTTCACATATACTCCTTCAGCTTGAAATAAGTCTTGAAAATGGTGCACCTATCAAGTTCTGCAGGATTAGCTCTTCAGGTGCATCTCGGACACCTGGCTGGTTTTCACACAGCCAACACGTCTAATTGCATCCTTTGTCTATTCCTGGCAGAAGTAAAATGACAGAGAAAAGTGCTCAGTCAGGTCTCCAAGTGTTTTGAGATCAGGATTCACAGTCACACACCATACAGAAAGCGTTTACACATCTGTGAGTTTCCAAAAAAGATTTGAACTGTACCAGCCCTCACAGACCACATGAATTCCTGACCGTGGAACAAAATACCTAATCCAAACCAGAAGTTTCTTTCACAAGACCGGATTTCTTTTTTGATGTTCTGACTATTTTGGGATGGCCTGGTCAGAGATCAGAGCCTTTTGTCACAGTTACAGGGAGTTTCCTGCACCTTCTCCCTCTTCTAGAAAGACTTTGTATGTAGGATTAGTGTCTTTTCTTTTTTTACAGGCCTCTTTTATTTGACATGTACCTATTCAATTGGACTGAAGTCATCACTGTATTGCCTGCCTGTGTGAATCAAACAAAAAAGGATGTCCCACTGGTTCTTTACATGACGAGCAACCCACAGCTCACTAGAATAACATGGTCACAGAAAACTAGCTCACAATTTCAAGGCAGGGCAAACAATTCACCCTCTTTGCACTGCCTTGATAAAATATTCCACAGGCATTTAGAGTCTTCTGTAATTAAACGTTTGTCTGTCTGTATGTACACCACAACTCCCCGTGAGCAGCCTCCCCACGCCTCCCACTGCATGTTTGTATACTGGAACAATAGGGTGGGTGCAACCTTTGTTTGTGACTGTACAACCATGCAGACATCCAATCAAGTGTCCAGTGCTGAATCTCTCCCACACTGCATCAAACTCCTCTTTACTTCCCACAGTGCATCAAAGTTAGAGAGATCTCTTAAAGATAAATACTGCACTGTCGTGTTGGCAGATCGCTGTCATTATGCTCTGAAAATCACAGCTTTTCAATCACACAACTTTACGGCTTTGTAAGTTCTCATCTGATCACAGAATATTTAAAGCAGCTCCACTATTCAGTCCACTACCACAGCAACCCGAAATGATCCAAACAGTAACGGTTCACATGGCCCCAAGCATGCGAGGCAAACAAAACAGGAGAGGATAAGAGGATGAGTAATGTTTATAGTGCGCCCTATTCCTATTAGTGCGGTGAACCAGCTGCTCCTCCGCTCAGCCTCGCCTGATGAAAACCACATGTTGAATGGAGGGTGAAGCCTCATCATCCCCGCACCTGAGACACACTGACCACAGGCCTCTTCTTCCTCTACCATCGCACACTGCACACATATTCCAGACAGCCAGCAGGATGAAGGAAGCGGTTTGGCATGGCCACCAAATGCCATTTATGTTCCTGTCTGCCTCAGGTTCAGCCCAGATTGAACATTCTTTGTGAGGAATGTTTGGAATCCTGATTTGGAAAGAAAATCCTTTCTGAGTCTCCCTCAGTTAAATAAACATCACAGAATTGTATATTACACCTGGTGGTAATAGTTAAAGACACAAGCACAAGTAAAGGTCCTTATAGAGTTAGAAGGTTTTGCTCAAGGACATTTTAGCATGGTTAATATTTAATACTTTATTAAAACTATTGATTATGCTCACCATTTGTACCAGCTTAAAGGTTTTGTATAGATTCATTCTGTATTTAATTGTTGCTTTAATGGCGGCCAGTCCATCAAACATATAAAAATATACATGACAAAACTCCCTTCACTATATACCACCAGTACAGCCATACTGTATTTCTTAACTGCTGCTTGAGAAGCCCTTCCCCCTCTGTTCACAGCAGTGAAGCAGCACCAACAGCAGACCCAAGTGCAAGCATCCTTCTAACACAGCTGTGGTAATTAGAAAGACCACTCAACCATAGGTTAAACTGAAGTCATGTTGTAGCCACTTTAAAAGGAGCTGAGGTTAAGGTTCACAGCGGCTTCCTTGAGCTCTTTTCCAAAACACTGAGTCTGTCATGAAGGTGGAGGTGGTTGCACATAATGTGACATGAGTGTTTCTTCATAAGATGGAGAAGAAACTATGCACTCTTCAGAATTAGTCATGTCAGGTTTAGTCAGCAGCCGTTTCAGTCAGTGACTATTTTCTTTCTGGTGCTGGTGAATCAACTGTTTCAGTTTATATGAGCAATGATCTACATCATGTTGACAAAGGTACAAAAGAAGTCATTCTGTCTGTTCTTTCACACTGTGACAAATGTGGACTGACAAATGTGGACTTATAGTCTATACATAGATTGTGCTATGTGTGGCTTTATTGGGATTTCATCCCAACCTGAGTTGGGCATACAGGGGGGCATACAGCAAACCTTTGTAAGGTGTACTGAAAGCCATCTTTCATAAGGCTTAATTGGGAAACATTTAGACTCAGTTAACTTGTCATACAACCTGATCCTGTCTACATCCTGCATCTGCCTGCAGCCAATCAGGTGATAAAAGAAAAGCTACACTAAACAAAAGGCTGATATAGTATGACAACAGAATGGAGCAAACAAAAAGAAAATCAAGCTGTAAACCAGTGCCCTTACTCAAAGAAACAGACAGAGTTATTTAGAAAGTTTGAAAACTGATGTAATTTATATAGGGGGTGTTTATTCTTACCAAGAAGGGCTTGGAACAGCTGGCTGCCCAAGATGGCGGACACTTTGCCCACACTGGTCTTCAAGGCCTGCTCCTCCGGGCTGGTCAGGTTGGCCTGGTACTGTCTGAGCAGCCCCACTGCTCGCTCTGTGTCTACCTCGCAAAATAAATAGGAGTCTCAGATCAACAGCAGCATGTTGACATTTTTATAAACTGGGATTAAAATGAGTGTACCTTGCCTGCCTTGCTCATAGGCCAACTAATATATAGGGGAGGAATATGAAAATATGACTAAGGCTAAACTAATCATTTGGTCTATAAAATGTCAGAAAATAGTGATAAATGGCAAATGCAACTTCCTGGAGCTCTTGGTGGCACTTTTAAATAAGTTTGTGTTTAGCTAACAGTCCAAAGGTATTCAAGATATTCTATAACAGAGTACTAGATGAAAAGAAAATCACATTTAAGAAGTTGGAAGCAGAGAATTTCACCCGTTTTTGCATCGATTCATACTGTGGTTGCTGCTTTCCTATCATTATGATAATTAATTATTCATTTTAGTTATAAAATCTATTGACAAAAATAGTTTCAAACAATAATCTAATGCAGCTCTGAAAAGAATAAATGCATCACTGAAGGTAAAGTACCAGTGTAAGAGAAGAATGGGCTTATGAGATTTTATACAATAATAATGATCTGTATTTGTCTTATAGCCACATGCAACTCTGTCCGTTATATTCTCCTGCAGAGAACATTAAATGCATTATTCTCTTGCAACACGACTGTACAGCTGGTTGCTGAACCCTGTGGGTGGTGATGAGCACAGCAGAGATGATGCACATCACGGAGGTAAATCCAATACTTCACAGTTTCCTACCTGATCCTAAACATTTTGACCGAAAAAAAAAAAACCCATCTCAAAACAGTAAAAACAGCCCGGAAGTTTAACAGTTTCCAGTTACAGTATTTCACCCTTTTCATCCCGTAAGTGTAAAAACATTAGTGTTTCATAAGAAATTATAAGCGAGGCTAGTGGGTCTGTGAAAAGTCGTACATAAAGTTTAGTGGATAAATGAGCTGGCTATAAACTTTAACAGAGATTTAGGCTACTACACAACTTTCACATTTGAGGGAAATGACGACGTAACGGTACATTTAACGGTACTTACCATATTTATGCACCATGATGTTGCCCACTCGAAAAGTGGGGTTAGAAGAAAGTTATGACAGCGTTAGTCCCGGATTATTATACAACCACAACCATCGCTCCTTCTTCACAAATAAGTGAGATGTTGTGTTTTAAATCCAGCTGCTGGGCACGTCTGCCTCAAGTGTTACAGTCAGCAGTGTGGTCCACACCCACAGACTGAGGGTCAGATGTGACAGGAGGGTTTACTTCCTGACAACTTTTCAGGAGTTTTGGGAAAACGGTCCCAGGGTGACATGTTCCTCCTCCCCCTCACACGACTTGCCTTCATAGAAAACAACCCTTTAGCTGAGCCACATATTACAGGGCACTGTAGTACCACTATTAACATATTTAAACTATGCCACCTGCAGTTAGCTTTGATTATCATCCGTTGGCATCAGTTTGTTAGTGAAACTATACCTTGTCCATGGTTCAGTATTTCTCTGATCAGAATCTTGTCGCCGATTTACCATCTCTTGCGTCGTGCGCCATCTTGTGGTGAGTTTAGGTGTTCCTGGGACTCAATCGACTTTAAATCAGTCTGTTTAGTTGCAACCATTGACTGTATCGTTACTACTGTGTATGTAGAACAAACCAATACCCTTTGTGGCTCCAGCTGGAGCTGGGCGATGTCTGAAAAACTTTATCAGATGAGTCAGCGACGGTTGGGGCTGAAGCCTTCAAGTTTGCAAACGAATAAAGGCTGGAGTGTGGAGTTAGAGAGAAACGAACTTACCAGACCTCTGTAGCCCACTCTGCCTGCGACTAACGGCTGGAGGCTAGGCGAGCAAACTCCGACCCAACCGTCACTGGGCGAGTTGCATTATGGGTACTGTAGGCGTCAGGTTTTCACAAGAACGGATGCATTATATTTTATATGCCCATTACAGGTTTTTAAAAATTTCCTTCTGCAAAGTTGCTGCCATATAAATGTAATGGAGTAAAAAGTACAACATTTATTTTTGAAATGTAGTGTATTTAAAGTTATACACAAATAGGCTATAAAATTTTAAAAACCAAGAAAAAGTCAAGCAGCCTACCTCAAGACTGTGCTTAAGTACATGTACTTTCTATCACTGTAATGCCTTTAAATCAAGATAACCCATTATAAAATATGCAAGCACATACATGAATTTCAAAAACAGCATAACTGTTTATGAAGATTATAATATCAAAAATCCACAATGGCAGTTCATACAGTAGACCTACAGGGTTATACAGAACTATCAGGACATTGTACAAAATAGGTTTGGTACTTTTGGCTCAGATTATGCTACACAGATATCTTACGTGCAGTGGTGTCACCATGGGGATAAAAAAAAAAAGTTTCTGAACACAATGAAATAGCAACAACAGAGGGGAAAAAAAAAAACCCACAATGATGACATAAAATGCCAAGAGGCAATTCTGTGTGTGAATCTACGATGCACTCTGCAGTGATATAATCAGAGGAACGCTTCACATTTTCAATAGCAAAAGAAAACGATAAACCTAGTTAACCAACTACACTTGTACAGAAACAAATACCTAAAACTGCTATCCAGTGGCATTATGCTGATATTTGATTCACATCTTATAACATCAGTTCAGAATGCATTGTACATCAGTTCACATCAACTCGCTTTTCTCCTGGCTCAGAGCCAAACCATTCCAGTGACGCAGACAAGGATGCATGTCAGTTTTGGAGTTGAAATGTCTGTTGCTGGAGTCAGTCAACCTACCTAGTAGGTAAGAAGGGAGACAGTTCTTTCTCGTTCCAAGCTGAAATATTGTCTCTTCGTTTTTCTGACCCTGTTAAAAACAGTTGAGAAGAGAAATGAAGGGACCCATCTCAGTAAAAAAAAAAAAAAAAAGAAAAAAGTTGGTACCATTATTTAATAAAAGGCAGCATGTGTAGATGTTTGTTTTATTTGTACTTAAATAATTCCTTAATGAATTTTAGGTCAACTAAAACTATCAATTAGAACAATGTTTGGATTGCCAGGGTGTGAACAATTCCTATTAATACATTACTGTAAAAGATTTTTCCATCCATCAAGTCTGTAGACAGATACTTTAGTGATCCTGAGGGAAATTCAGGTATCCAGTAGCAACAGCAATGATAACCAGAGTCACAGCACCCAAAGAAAAGAAATGTATAAAAGTGTAAGACTAAAATACAGAAAAGTATAAAGAAAAAAAAAAAGATAGGTAAGTTTTAAGTGGTAAAAATCTGTTAATAAGAGGTGATCAAAAATGTTGGCTTTTCGAACCGGGCAACCCAAAATCTTTTATTTACAGGCTTGTATTGTTTACTGGCAACAATAATTTTGTCACTGTAGTTATATTATACAGTTATAAATTTAGTGTGAACCCCAAGTGATAAACAGAACTACAAAAAAAAAAAAAAAAAAAATTAATAGGCAACTACAGACAGGTGACAAACTCGAGGAAACTTCTGAATAAATTAGCGGTCTCCTCCAGAATGAAAATTCCCCCACCCACAGGGCATGAGGGTCACTAATGGTTTGATTGGTATGAAAATGATGTGAATCAGATGCTGTGGCTTTCACAGTCACCAGATCTCAACCCAACTGAACACCTATGGGAGATTTTGGAGCGGCGTGTCTCCACCACCATTATCCGAACACTAGATGAGGGAATATCTTTTGGAAGAATGGTGTTCATCCCTCCAGTAGAGTCCAGAGACTTGCAGAGTCAATCCCATAGTGCGCTGGAGCAGGTGTGCTGGCACATGGAGGCCCAACACCTTAGTAAGACACTTCATGTTGGGGTTTTCTTTCATTTGTCACCTGTCTGTTTATTTGAAGATACGTGACCTGTTACTTGGAACACTGTGCAGCACCCAAAGGCTAACCATCTATACTTCGGTAGGTAGGTAGTTGTTTTAGTATCATTATTGTCAGTATGTTAACTTGAGCTCAGACAATTAGTCAGTTAAGGTAGTTGATCAAAACAATAAATAATCTGCACTTATTTTTATATTTAGTTCATCACTCAAGCCTTTTTTTTTAGGCAATAAGGCCAAACATTGCCCCAGCCCATATTTGCTGCAAATTTAAAGATCTCACTTAGGGCTTTTTTGAAATTCAGAGGCATTTTATAGACTTAATGATTAATCCTGAAAATAATTTGCAGTCATTAGTTGTTAGTTAACATTAAAATGTAACAGTACCTTTTCTGTGATATAACCTGTGTGTTTTCCAGGGAGACACAGTGAGGTGGATGAGTCAGTCTATTCACTTTCACAGACATTTTTATATAACCGACAAACACCTGCTCAGCTTACCACAGAAAGAGTCCAGTCATTATCAGAATAGATGCGGCGTCCGCTAACATCCATGTTATTTTGTATGTATGCGGTGTCTGAAACACACAAACATGACAATTAAGGCATGACATACTCGCACAAACCTGTCAGCTTCGAAACAAATGTTTCAGTTGATGGTGCTGTGCTCACCATGACCCAGTCAGGCCAGTCCGTGTCTTTTAGGAGGTGGCATGAATTTGTGGTAACTGAGCTGGCCCCTGCACACCACATCAGAGAAAACAGCCAGCGCTCATTAACCACCCACAGGTTCACTGTAACATTCCTCCTCCGAAGTTCCCTGTCAGATACAAACACAACACAGATCTTTGTTCATGTATTATATTGTACATGAAAAGAAAAATAGTGCATACAATTAAAAGATGGGGATATTTTGAAAGCAGAAAACATGACTATGCAAATATGTACAGAGTCTAAATGGTATGTTTGTAGTTGTATTTAAGTGTGTATAAATGTACATAGCACACTCCTACGTCTTTTCTTTGTTTAAATACCAAAGAATTGCACAATAACAGGAGTTGCCTGCATGTAAAGTCAGGGACAAAGACACAACCTGTCGTCACAAGCATCATGATCTCTGACATTAACCTCTAGAGTCCTGAGCTTTGGAAACCCAAGCTGTGCGGTCCTCATATGAGGACGCAGGGACTCTAGAGGTTAATACTGCCCACAGTTTTACTGAACAAATGCATGGGATCAGTTGTGTAAATTTGCTGTATAAATAGTGTTTATTTGTGCTGCCCACTCACAAGTTTGACTAGGAGACGTGTTGAAAGCCTGTGTCATAAATCTCAAACAGTCCATGTACAGCGACTTCATTTAGAACTTCATCAAAACATGCTGCTACACTGCGTTTCATTCTTTAGTGTGTTTTTATAGTTGGCTTGCTTATCCATTTAACAACACTCCCAGGCTGGGACGTTACTGGAATGTCATCCCCTGAAGGCCGATCCTGTGCTTCTATGTTCATTGTCTGCACTGTGTCTCAGCATGCTACATAAATCCCTTTAATAAGCACACTACTGTGCATGCTCCAGGGCACCAGCACATAGAGAGCAAGGGTGTATTTTGTTTCAAATTTATTTTTTACCTGATTTTTCCTGTACCTAACTTGCTGTATTTCATATTCAGGTGGTTTCCTTCTTCATTTAACATATCAGCTTCATTGTCATAGAACTGGATGAAACCCGGAGCAGTCGAGTTCACATATTGCCTTTCTGCTGGAGGAAGCCAGAGGATCTATACAAAGGAAAATATGACACCTTAACAAAATGTGCCCCATGTCAGTCAAGTTCCACCAGCTGGATTATCATTAGACCTACCAGGCTCGAGTCAATACCAGAACTCAGGATGGTGTTGACTATGTCCACTGTGTCATTTTTCTGGTTGGAACTATACAGATCAAATATCACAGAGATGTTGTGCTGCTTGGCGAGGTTGAGGAGCTGAAGTAAAGAGGGTATAGTCTGGTTCCTGGCTGTCTCCTTCTCTTCTTCCGAGAGCTGGGACACTGAACGGAAAGGATCTGTCTGGATAGTCCAATAACTGTTTCAGTAACAGTAGCATGCTTTATGAACACGTGTGTGGACAAGCATGTATCAAAGCAAAGCCCTCACCTTTATAAACCATTCACCTGCATTCAGGCTCTGTAGCTCCTCCCAGGTTAGGTTGGCGCTGTTGTTGAAGTGTCCATCAGGAAACATCTTTTTGACATTTGTCGTTCTCAACAAGAACTCAGACTTATTGTCATGCATCAGGAAGGGAATTCTGTCTTTACTAGATTAGAGAAATGGTAAAAATTAGTACATGTAAACAACAACACAAATTTAAAGGTACCCTAAGAAATAGATGACCTTGTTGACCTGTGGACAACTAGGACAAACTGCCTGAGCACTGAGAGGATAACACCAGGCAAAGTCACTGAGACTGACTGATGATCTGCTAAATCCCTCTGACAAATAGCGATTGAACACTCATAGCTTAGCAACCATAACTGGCCTGTCAAGCCTTGGATTTCTCCACATGTCCAAGTGCACAAGGATCCCCAGTAAAAGTGATGCTTGGTATCCAGAGAGTTTGATAGACAAAGGTCTTTCACCATGATGTACTGTATGTACTCTCCAAGCACATATTTAGGCTCCTCATTTCCAAACAAGTCAGCTGTATATGGTGTTTTAAAGCAACCTAATTGATAGGGATAGTGCTAATTGAATGCAATGGGGCTGTAGAAACCACATGTATAATCACTTTAAAATAAGTTATATATATATTCATATTTAAATATGAACCCAGTTTTCACCATACCTGAGCTGTACATCCGTCTCAAAGGCTGTCACACCGCATGCAACGCTCCTGTTGAATGACATCATGGTGTTCTCTGGGGCCAGCTGAACACAGTGATGACAGATGTGTGAGACGCACTTGTGTGCTTAACTCTCAAACTACCATGAAGCTGTGTGAAGGCACATAACCCTATACCCAGTGTTAAATTGAGCATATCAATGACCCAGGAGAGAAGCAAACCAACAAGGACAGAGCAGCACACCATATGGGGCCTTTGCACTACTGGACATTTGTTCACACCTGAGCCAGTGGGAGAATATTTGTTGTAATGTGAACACATGAACATGCAAAAGAATTTAACATATTACAAAAGTAAACAAACTACATTGTATAAACTGCTCTGAATGATGTGAAATTTTGATTCAGTATATACAAGATTAGTCTTTTTTTTAAATATATTTCAGTATGACTTAGAAATAGGAATAGTTGTATAGGGAAATGCAGCTTAGTAACGTTCATGCCAAGAGTTGGACAAGGAGACTGGCACTGAAGTGTAAGTGACAAAGTGTGTTTCTACAGGGGATTAAGTACATGACAATTTCTTGATGCCGAATTATCCAAATGATCATTAAATGACCCTCCTTTGACTAAATATACTACCAGCTTTAATAACCTCAATCATGAGCACTAGTAGAAACTGACCCTGAGAATCATTAGGGTGTTGTCAAGTAAAAACAGGATGCTCACCATCGGTGCACCTCTGTGACCAATGAGCTTTGGTTTTTCAGGTAATTCATCCAGCTCTATCAAACAAGGAGACCAGATGAGCAGGGGACACAGGAAGATGGCTGCTGACACGGCTATAAAGGCCACTGCAATAAGGCGCCGAGACCCTGGTGAGAACAAAAGTCACATAACACAACACTCCTCTTTATCTACAGTACTACAGATGTCCCTTCAGAAGTCTGAGCAAATAATGAGGATTATTTGTACTGTGGGAGTGAGTTTATCCTGCTTTTCAAAACACTCTTTTGTATGTGTTTTTCCTTTGCAGGAATTGAAACATGAATATCTCTGTACATACTTTTATGCAGCATGTCAATTCTTGACTGTACAAGTCTTTTGATTGTTTCATGAAAATAGAATGTTATGTTAATTAGAGATAGGGACACAGCTCATTCCTGTAATCACTGAACATTTGCACAGGAGACACAAACTCTAGTGTGTTATACTTTGCCATTATGTTCTTTTAATTTTATTCTTATTTATCTGTGGTCTTTATTCATCAGTCACCCGTCCACCTATTGTACCATCTCTCTGGGATGAAGATGGTTCATTTTTATCTTTTAGCAGCTGTTTTTTGATCAAAGCCAAATTAACCACATTTTCAAAATTGACAAGACCAGTTTCGTTGCAAGGCAGTGAGGATATTTATGTCTGCGTCTGTACATGCTGTTGTTGCCTGTGTGTACTCTGCAATGATGCCTGACACGTACCTTGTTTGGCCTTGTGGAATCTTTGGAAGACAAAAGGGCTCAGCAGCGTCAAGGCTCCAACAGCACCAAACTGCAAGAAAGGAGCAGTGGCCTGCCAAGAGTCCAACACTCACATTAGAAACATGTGATGTACACAGACAGCTTAGACCCATGTAAATAAACCAGCCATTTACACTGTTGTTATCATCGCCCCACACAGTCCTCAACCCTCGGTGTGAGATGCTTACTGTACCTGGAGTGACAGAGGAACAATCGGCCACTCTTGTTGCCACCCGAGGCTAATTCCTGTGACCCCGGAAGCAATGAATATCACACCAAAAAACAAAAAGATCTGTGCAGACAAAAAGCAAATATGACATTGGGCAATTTGAACATCCACAATCAATGATTGTAAAAAGCTGGACAGCTAAATGTTTGCAGTACCTTGTGCAGCCAGTGTAAGTGGAGTTGTTCTCCTAAGGCAACTTGAAACAGCGCAAAGAGCTGTAATAAATGGTGTAAGTTATCGTACATGAAAGTGCAACTTTAGCTTCTTATTCTATAGATGAAATATGCAAATATGTCATATCTGGTTCTATGGTACAAAGCTAAACGATAACTGTTCTTTTTATTTAGCTAAGATTTTAAACACCCATTTCTATGCCGGTAATTATCCACTCCCATATCTGGCAGCCACTCCATCATTACTGCTCACCGCGTAGCACCAATACTAGGTTCTTACCAGGAGCAGAATGCAGTAGCTGGCTAACACTGCAGAAGTGATGATCCCCACCATGAACCAGTTCACCCACCACTTTAGTTTTGTGAATCCCTGCCTGATAATAGAACAATAGAGGGCAGCACAATGTTAACAAAATACAGGTCACTGATCTAAACAAAAGAAAAAGGAAAGAAAAGAGAGGATTCTGGGCTTTTGTGCCAGCTTCAATGTGGACCCTGTGTGTGCATGTGTGGGAATTTTTGTGAGCACTCACCAGTTAATATCATCTTGGTCGTTAAAGGTAACCACACAAATATACATCCAGCACAGAGAAAGTAGGGAGACCAGAGTGACAAAGGTAAACCAGGAGCATGCATGCTGAAATGAACAGAACAGGTGGAATAAGTCATTTTGACACTTGAAACCTTTTAGGTTATGCTGTGTGTGCAACATGTGGGTGTTTGATTTTCGTGAAGTTCATAATCTGTGAAGACGGTGGAACAATTCCAGCATTTTTACATAATTGGTTTTGCACACTGTGGCATAACAACTCAATACAAACAAACCCTTTCACCATCAAAAGCACACCTCCACTTTCCTCCCCACTCTCACTTTTGTGCAGAACTACAGCCTGCCAACATGCTCAGGTCCCTTTATAATCCAGTTAAGTCCATTACAAACCTGTTAGGACCTGTAAGTTTGTTTTTCTTGGCACACAAGTACATATTTAGCATTGTAATCGCCACTTTACTTTTACAATATTTTATATTTCCTTCTAGTATGAGAATAGTTTTCTTTTCACTCATTATCTTAAATGCATTTAAAACACACACTAACAGAAAAGTTCATTGGAAAATTATTTCTGAATTCAGTCAGGTGGACTGTTAAGACCTGATAACATGGATTTGTAAAGTTTATTTTATTTGGTGTATGTTTGTACAATGAAATGAAAACTGAAATCAAATAATTTAGAAAATGATTTAATAACTATCACACCCTACAATACAGTCTATAGCAGAAAACTAAAACATCTAAGGCTTATCTGAGCTCTATACTGATCATATCAAATATACACAAATGTTGCTGACGATACTCACTTTACTCCTATTTTCACTCAAGCCAATCCAGTGGCAGCTATACAAGCCCCTGCTGCAAAGTCTGCAGCAGCTGTTGCCTGTCATCACTTCAATTCCTCATTCACAGTGCACAGATCCCATACAGTCCACTCTGGGCACAGCTTGGAGAAGGATGGACAGAGCCCAGATGAATACTTTCTCTGGATACCGAGGAGAGGCCTGATCTCATTCCACTAAACCTATAGCATGTTGGAGGAGAAAAAAAAAACAATTGTGATGGAAAGCAAATGAGGGAAGGGAGAAAGAGTTTCTTTGGGTATTAAGGCAAACCCTGCTCAATAACCCCCTCAATAGAGCCTGTGTGCAAAGGGGGTCTAGTTGCTGGGAACACTTACAATGGCCAGCACCATGGGGTATTGAAAGAAGTGCACAGACCAGTCTCAGAGCGAAGTCACACTGTTCAAGCCCTTGCATCACAAACAGCCACAGTGACAGGCACGTCCATGCACAGAGAGGGGATGAAGGAAATGAAATCAGTTTAACTAAGGAACAAACATTTCACATACTAACGACCTGAAGGATACTCCTGGACGTGAATAATAACTGGAGTTTATAGATGTTTAAGTTGCTAGAGATGTACAAGTTGATAGGCAGTAGCCCAGAATGGGTCATAGCAAGACTATAGGTAACATGCTGGGGCCTGTTATTTTACAGCTGTGCCAGGTTTCAGTTTATCTGATAACAAAGGACATGGGAAACTACACACATTATTTGTCCCCATACGGAAGAGACACACTAAACAACAAAAGTGTCTATTGTGAAACGACTTGTTTCTTGTTAGACTTGATTTGAGCCTTTCCCAACTCATCTGGATTGCTCATTTTATTTCAGATCCCTCAGGTTATTAAGTAAAAGTTTTCAATAGATCACTTGTTGAGTTACCACTTGAAATGTCTCTATAGAACAAAATGACATCCTACCACAACATTAATATCTTCCTTAAATAATTGGGAGATTACCACAATAACAGCTGGTTTGGCAGGTCTAAATGTCACTGACATGAAATACAAGAAGTACTGTTTTACTTTACAAAAGGAGAGCAGGAAGTTTTAAGTCTCAAATGACTATTGAGTAACAGCCATATGCAAGCAGCCACACATTTAAGGAGTGACAAGTAAAAGGTTCTTGTTGCAATAAAAGAATAAACATTTGTTTAACTGCCATAAAGCAGTGTTCCTTTAGCTGAAAGACATCTTTGTTTATTTCTCTAATGATACTTTAATTTCTGCTCTCATTTCCTACCTCATACATTAGCAACCTTAAAAAAAATGATTTAAAGTACAATATCATTTCTTACAGCTTAACTTTACATATATTATAGCCGCAGCACACTGTGATACCCGCAGTCACGCCTTGTCAATTAGCATTTCACTTTCTGCAGACTGGCAATGTAAACTGTAATTACGCGCAAATTGACGAGAGATGAAATGGGCACATAAATTCTCTTTAACGATGGACATTTATGCACCAATAAATACGTCTGCTGGACGAGTAAAAACTAAACACTCAAACTGATGCTTAATGTTTAGCAGAACTTCCCATCGGACGAAGAATATTTTGGTCTGCTGCTTTATTTTATTTATGCCCTATTTTGTGTTGTGAATACAACAAATGAACATATTTATACAATTTACATTATATGTATATAAGTGAAAATAGCGCTAAAGAAAACATTATCACAAAAACCCAGCTTTTATTCTGACTTACCTCAGCAACAAAAATAAACCCTTCTTCTGTCACGAAAATAAGTTTCCAACGCACACCATGGACGTCGTCTTTATTAAATTGATCACATATTTGCTCATTGCTGCTTCTTCAGCTGTGTTTTAATTATGACTCAAGGGCAATTGGTCAGTGCCAGTCACATGGCGTACAAGCGAGACCATTACACAACTTCATAATAACAAATCAACGTTATACAAAAAAAAAGGTCTAAAGTATTTGAGATATTTTTGTGATACTTGAAGAGTCCTGCCCAACCGAAGAGATAAATGTATAGGTCTGGTGGGTTCAGGGTCTTTTCATCTTACATCTGCCTGCGAGCAGTTTGGAGGTGCAAGATACCTGAGCGTGTAGTGTTAATTTTACCTGTGATCCTTTGAATAAATCAGCACTGTTTTGAAGTTACTTGGACTTTCTCGTCTCTCAGAGTTAGCAATGGTAACAAGAACCAAAGACCAACAAATGTTACCAATACAATTTTCACAAAACACCGAACAAATTCAGTGTAACAAACTAATAAGGGCTAAGTCCTATACACTTTAACCGGAAGTTAGAATGCCACTATAAATTTAGCACCTTAGTTTTTTCGTTTTTCTATTCTTCTCTATTCTTGTTCGTCCTTTCTTCCATTTGCTTTGCCGTTTATTATGTTCAGTGAAGCCATTACATTGTGAATAGATGTTGAACTGAAAGCCTGATGTGATAGACCGTTAAGCTTAAACCTCTCAGCTTTAGGCCAGTAGGAGAAAATGGAATGCTCCTGTCTACAGTATCTCTTAATTAAAAATGACATTCTTTACATTTAGGGAACACACTCAATTTATTTAACCACTTACCAGCGCGAAGGTTGAGGTGCACGACCAAAGTTTCTTATCCTTTGTCAAAACGTTCCTGAACATCAGCAAAAAGGAGAATAAAGTAGTCCAAATATATATCTTACTGGTTTAACTAATAGCCTACCTATCTATATCTGCAAAATCTAATAAATCCAAAATGACTTACCGTAAAGTGCACCTTTACATTTTCCGTGTAGTCAAACCAGTGACACAGTGCTCGGGAAACCCAGTATTTGTCCCTGCTCTCCCTCTGTCACATCCTTTTCACTTTCTGTCAGAGTCACTATGAACGGCGCCACTGGATGAACGGGGCGTGGCCTAATATGAGGGCGGGGCCAATCAGTTCATCTCAGGTAACCATCAAAGTCAAACTTGTCGCCTATAGGTAGAAAATGACCTGCATCCAGTACCGACATCTCTGTAAAACAGGCCTAGATGTTATAAGGAGAGAAAATCAAAGTCACGTTAAATAAAACATTAAAACAGCCAAACTTTATTTTTAAAATGTAGATATAATATCTAAATGGAGACAACTTGACCCACTGAAACACTTTCTTGACATATAACTTTGGCCCTTATAATACCCTAAAAACCTAATATATGTAGGTTTATATTCCGTTTTATTACTGTGAATTGTGTTTAAATGTTTTCCCTTGTATTCTAGCAGATTTAAAAAGCCTAGTAGTTTTCAAACTGTCCGATTCCTCTCACTTTAACCATGTCGTGGTCCATGCTGGTTAGTTGTTGAAAAGTCCTACAGAAGTGGGACTTTACAAACCAAATTATTTCAAGCTTCATATGTCAACACCATAAATGGAATTCCTAGATTATTCATTGTTGTTAACCACATTAATTATGGGAGAATATATACATCATATGATTTCCAGTGAATTAAGATACAGATATTCTTTCCCTGTTGGGTATGTTTAGTTCTGTTAGTTAAGTTTATGATCTTGTATGATGTGAGGTCTTATCCCGACGTTCATGCGTGTATGCATGTCCTATGTTCTGATAACATGTAGGTTTAAGAACTCTCTGTGTAGAGCTGTTTCTTCAGTATAATTTGACATGCACACTTGTAGCTACACTTCATGCTCACTGGCTAGAATAAATACAATATATTTAAGAAGTCAACTGTGACTGTGCAATTTTGTCTTTAGAACCTGACGTTTTCCACTTCATTAATCTAATGTTTCATTTTGAGTGTACCAAGAACTACAATATGAAGTGCCATGTTTATACATTAGTCCAGGGGATAGAAAACTAAGAGTCCATTTGACCTTAAATAAAGCAGAGGTGGGTTTATTTCTCATGGCTGCTGCTCAGGGTGTGACTACAGAGTTACTGACTGAAGACCAAAGAGAATACACAGTGAGTCTTTATCTTTATGAGAATGAATGTAACTAATCTCCTAGGGAGCTGCCCAGTTCATGTTAGAAACTGAGACTGAACTGTGAGACGTAGCCAAGGGGCATCATTCATTCTGTGAATCCTGCATTAATGAACTGCTTGTCATATATCATTTAACTGAAGATCTCCATTAAAGCATTTGATGATACTTTAGTACTATACAGCTACAATGCCTGAAAGTTTTTCATAGCGTTTTAACTTGTGCCTGTGCATCTCCCCTATGTGGTTTTCATACCTGCCGGTGAAATGTGGGTTTTGTTTCAGTCACCTGTGGTATGAGACTCGCTCAGACTTGAAACCTGTTTGGAAAAGCCCCATCATGCCGAACATGATTTACTTGTGTCCAAGAGACTGAGTCATGAATCAGACACGTCAAACAATTGCCACTTATAATTGAATTATACGCCACAATTTTACTTTGAGAATATTAAATGCAGCCATGCTGGATTGTTTGAAGCATTATAGTAATAAGACCAAACACATACAGTATCAAGTCTAAGCAAAATGAGACTGTCCTGCTGGATTCGTTCAGTTGAGCTATAAGCATATTGGTACATTTGGCTATCTTCAACTGCAAACGGGTAGGCAAGTACATGTGGGCTGCTGCACAGCAGTGATGTTTGGTGCACTATAGTTCAGTTACAAATGCTAAAAGAATGAC
>NW_018127882.1:5658274-5677351 GCF_001952655.1 Monopterus albus | reverse complement strand
TTCTCCCAAAGGAGCAAAACTTCAGATTTGTGAAAGACATTTTAAGAGAGTCACACATCTAAGCCTGTGAGGTATTTTATTTTCCAGAAATGTGGGACTGTGGCTATAAGGTCATGTGTTGTAATCCTGGAGGTAATCAGTGTGGTTTATGGGGGTTGTAGAAAAGGTGTTGCAACACATTAAGAATGAAAAACAAAGGGTTTATTCAAGAGGGCTGGACAACAAGAATACAGAACAAGGAGGGTGAATGTAACAGAAAATACATTTCTGCAAAATATAGACTGAACATCAGACATTAAGTATAAAAATGCATAATGTTAAAGCAACAGGAACTTGGATAAGGTAGGTTTGAACTGCTGAAGGAAGAAGCAAGGGATGAGCTCAGTGTACAATCAAAAGTCAGCAGGTGTCACACCATTAATAATTTTAATTCACCAGTCGACCGCAATAAGCCTGATTGCTAATACTGTAAACAAGACTTTACACAGTTTATAGCTGAAGAGAGAAATTGAGAGTCATGATAAAGCCTAACTAGATTTTATTTTGGATACATGACACTTATAGGAAAGATTGAAAAGATGGTGGTGGGGGAAGGGGAGGGTGTGACTCTTACAAAGTTTTCACTAACCACAGAAGACAGGCATGATAAGTGAGCATTTGAGAATGGTGGGAGAAATATCAGAAAGAAAATGACAGACACCTGAGTCACATTAGTCATAATACAAGAATAAGAAAACTGCTCCAGGGAAAAAAGAAATATGTTACATCACATGTCTGGAAATTGATGTAATGGACAGTTAATGAGAGACTAATGCACTTAAAATATGCTAGAACTGGCATGATGGCCATGTACCAAAGCAGATTTAAGGAGAGAAATGGACATGGACCTAGAACTCTGTCTGGACAATGAGACAAAAAAAGCTAAACCGAATAAAGAGACAGCAGCAGCAGTGATTTTAGATGTTGAAAGAGTATATGAAATTTAATGGAGAGAGGGATTGCTGATCAAGTTGCAGGGAATGGCAGTCAGAGGGAAAGTTTCCAGATGGGTTACAGATTTTCTAATTGAAAGAAATATGGTCAGGATTATCCAATAAACATGTTATGGAAAATGGGAAACCCCAGGGGAGTGTTCTAAGTTCTGCTTTATTTTTGTTATTATAAATTATATATTTGCAACTACAGTGCCTTGCGAAAGTATTTGGCCCCCTTGAACTTTGCGACCTTTTGCCACATTTCAGGCTTCAAACATAAAGATATAAAACTGTAATTTTTTGTGAAGAATCAACAACAAGTGGGACACAATCATGAAGTGGAACGAAATTTATTGGATATTTCAAACTTTTTTAACAAATAAAAAACTGAAAAATTGGGCGCGCAAAATTATTCAGCCCCCTTAAGTTAATACTTTGTAGCGCCACCTTTTGCTGCGATTACAGCTGTAAGTCGCTTGGGGTATGTCTCTATCAGTTTTGCACATCAAGAGACTGAAATTTTTGCCCATTCCTCCTTGCAAAACAGCTCGAGCTCAGTGAGATTGGATGGAGAGCGTTTGTGAACAGCAGTTGTCAGTTCTTTCCACAGATTCTCGATTGGATTCAGGTCTGGACTTTGACATAGCCATTCTAACACCTGGATATGTTTAGACACACTCTTGTGTGTTACAGCCTGCTCAGTGTTTTATAACTAAGGTGTCACTTTATTTTTAAGCTCATTTAATAAGACAAGTTGAACCAGAACAGACTCATTTGGAGCAGCATAGAAACACATACAGTACACACATGGATCACTGTGTAGAGCTATGGGCAGCTTCTGCACAACTTCTATAATTAATTAAAGTCCCACTCCAGAAACATTTTCATTTTTATATTTGTATATAAAAATACTTTACTATAAACAATATGCAGTCTAACACAGCTTTTCCTCAAAAAAATTTCAGTGGGCCTCTGTAATAGGAATGAACATTGCCCCTCATTGTGCATTCCAGGATCTATGAATGTTGCCGTCATCCCTTATGTGGATTTGAATAATTTTGCACGCCCAATTTTTCAGTTTTTTATTTGTTAAAAAAGTTTGAAATATCCAATAAATTTTGTTCCACTTCATGATTGTGTCCCACTTGTTGTTGATTCTTCACAAAAAATTACAGTTTTATATCTTTATGTTTGAAGCCTGAAATGTGGCAAAAGGTCGCAAAGTTCAAGGGGGCCGAATACTTTCGCAAGGCACTGTATGCCAGTGAATATGGGATAATCATTGATTGTAGATGATAGGACTTTGATCAAGAAAGGGGGAAATGTAGAGCATCTAGTCAAGAAAATACAAGACTGAATTAATCAAGTTAAAAGGTGGGGGATGAAATAGGGATTTCACATTTTTAGTCAAAACAAAACTAGACAAACAAACAAAGAAACAAAAGAAAAAGCAAGAAAGAAACCAAGGGAATGTAATAATTTAAAATTATATGGAAATCGAGAGATCAGAATTTTTCATTTTTGGGAGTATATTTTGAGTCCAGATTAAGTTGAATAGAACATACAGTACAGTGGTAGATGATATTATGAACTATTGTAATGCTCATTCCGCGACAGTAGGGGGCAGTATTGTTCAGGGTGTCTGTCATTTTTAAGATAGAAGAAGTGATTGTTGCTATTTGTTTTGGACAATTCTGAGGTGAGGTTATTTGTTGTTTTATGCCAGTAACTCTGCATTTTCAATTAGATGCAATGTAGTATCTTTGTCGTTGTACTTTCGAATGATTATAACAGTAAAGTAATATGCGTTTAATAGAGCAACATAACCTCGTTTCGAAGTTAATGAGTAAGCTAATAGTAGCGTGAGCTAGCAGCTTGTCTGTATGTTATTCCAGTGTTAAATTTCCCATTTACGTTTTCACTTTCTGTTTCTGTTATCCGATCCAAATGTTTATCTGTGTTTGTATTATGTGGTCAGGTTTACTCTGTATTGTAAAGTGTTGTTTTAACAACCTAGAACCTAGTAGGCACTATGTGATGTGAAAGTAACTTGAGATACCATGACATATAGCTGTTATCTAGCTGTATAACTAGTGTTATATTTTGGTCTGCTTGCTAGTTTTTATTCCGTAAGTAATATTACATTCAACGACCTGGTATATCAGCGAATTTCTCTTTCTTTTGGTACTTTCAGAAATAATGGATCAGAAAATTCCTTATGATGACTACCAGCTCCCTGTGGTGTTCCTGCCTTCTTATGAGAATCCACCAGCATGGATACCTCCACAGGAGGTATGCGACATATTAGCAGAACCACTCTCTGTGCTTATAACCAGATATTACTTTGACCAAAACAAACAAAAAACAACAATAAAAAAACCTAATCTCAAGGCCTTGATTGAAGTTTTAGGCCAATGTGCCTTACTGGAATTAACTTTTATACCCATATAACTTTTCTGCTGATTCACTGAGTTGCAAAGCTACAAAATAGGTGAATCTATGTTCCCAATTCTCTGGTATGTGATGTCCTGTGACTTTTTTTTTTTTTTTTTGCATTATTTTAACTTTCATCAGATTGCTCCCTAATTAGGCATGGTGTGTAAGAAGAATCAAGCTCTCCGAGTCATAATGAACATCATTCCACAATTGTGATATTACATTGTCACATTACATTTTTAGCGTGTCCATCACCCTGACTACAACAATGAACTCACCCAGTTCCTACCACGCACCGTTGTACTGAAGAAACCTCCAGGAGCACAGCTGGGCTTCAACATCCGTGGAGGCAAGGCATCACAGTTAGGAATCTTTATATCCAAGGTGTGTGGTGTGTGCCCCTGGTGTTCAGTATGGCTTTTACTTGCATTCATACTTGTTGTGCTGCTGATTAATTCAATTCAGTTTTATTTGTACAATGCCAAAGATTTGTTTCCTGTTTTACCCACATGTCCACAAACATCCAAATTATGGTTTCAAATTGCAGTATGTGTACGTGTGATGTGTTGGTAGGTGGTTCCAGACTCAGATGCCCACAGAGCAGGGCTACAAGAGGGAGACCAGGTTCTGTCTGTGAATGAGGTTGATTTCCAAGACATAGAGCACTCAAGAGTAAGTCAGAGCAGTACTTTAAAGCTGAGATCCATAATGATTTACATACTGTATATACTGTTGGGTGTTGCTGGCATAGGTGGGGGACTTGAGTCACATGACTTGAATTGAGTCGTATTTAAGTTGCAAATTTGAGGACTGGAGACTTGACTTGCTTGCACCACAACATCCAACTTCATGTGTCATTAGAAAACTCACAAAGCTAACTTATTGGCTGGTCAGACATTAGCTAAAAAGCTAACACTATGTTTAAGCTGTTAGACATGGCTTCAAATCAATTATGCATTGAGAAGGGTTTAGAATAACCATGAAAGGCATGCCTTTTAGAATAGCTAGGAGTTAGTTTATAGCCTATGAATGCACATTTAATAATCAGAGAAGGTTTGAGAACATTTCACTTAAATACGTGATACTCCCATAACATTGTCAGATCATCAGAATTTTGTATGACTTGACTTATGGCCTGCTTGATTCTCACCACAGTAGCCTGGGACTTGCACATTTGTGACCCACTCCCACCTCTGGTTGGTGATATTGAAAGTGGGCCTTTATTTTAAAATGTGCCAGTTGCATGTTTTAATATAATGTTTCCCAGCAAAATGTAATATATAAATGTTATCTTAAATTACTGACTTAAGTCATTGATTATCTATCTGTCTGTCTGTTTATCTGTCTGTCCACTGATTGATCTCTCTATCTTCCTGTTCAGGCTGTAGAGATTCTGAAGACTGCACGGGAGATCCTGATGAGGGTTCGCTTCTTTCCTTACAGTAAGTCTAGCTCTAAAAAAATCATATCAAGTGCATGATGACAACTTATGACTGACCATATAGTTATATCTTTCACGTTTTGCTCTTTGTGAAGGTGTTTTAGATTTAGAGAAATAACAAATATAATCTTTTTAATGCAGGATTTACGTTACTGGGTAAAATGCCTACACGATCTAATTTTGAGATTAATTTATACTTACTGAGAATATATTGTAAAACAGTTTTGTCCTAAAGGTTATATTTCATTTTTGTACTGTACTTTTTGTAGAGAATATATAGGAAAAAATCAAACCATGGAATATAGTACATACTGTAAACAGCAAGATGATGCATGCTGTAAAATGAAGTCAATATGGAGGAAATCATTTATTGTTAAGAAAGAGGATTAGGGCCACTGTACAAAATTTATTTGAGCTCTGACTTTTTTCTCAGAAATCTGAATTTAAAGTCAAAATTCTGAGAAAAAAGTCAGAGCTCAAATAAATAAATTATTCATGTTTCTAAACTGGTGAACGTTATTGATGCAGACAAACATTTAACAGCATCAGAAAACATAAATAGGTAAGATTTAGTTGTTGTCTTGTGTTAAGGTAAGATATAACATTCACTTTGGCATGATAGCAGATTCTGAGTGGATATTGTGACATGAATTGTGCCTTTTATTATTGCATCCTCATACTCCAGAATATGCTTTATCATGATGACATTTAAAAGTTAATCTATGAGAGAAGCTTCCACACATCTTTTTGAAGGAGTAAATGTCAGTACTCAGACACCAGTATGTTACAGTACCCACATACTGTAGCAAGCTACTACTCATTGCATGTCTTCAACAATGATAAAACTGGTATTGGATTCACAGAATGACTGTATATCATACTGGGAGGAGATGATATGAGGGAATCCTTGTCAGTATTGTCATGTTGTGCCTTGTGTAATCTATTATCAGACTACCAAAGACAGAAGGAGAGGACTGTACACTAGGTGGCAGCAGAGAGAGTGAGAGAGGTGGACCAACATGGCACTGCACGTCATCATGACCCTCTTCCCACAGACTCCAACCTCCATTCTGTCTCAGCTTCAAGATGACTGATGTCTGACTAACAGAGTCATTCAAATCCTCCGTATGGGACAGTATGTTCTCAGTTAAATGGTCAGTTTCCTCTCACGTTCTCATCTACTGTGATGCATGATGATTTCTACTCGATCAGGATGCATGCACAGGAAGTCACTTCTATAGTCTCTTGAAATTTGGAAGTTTATTAGCAGATGATTAGTAGACATTTTACATCATAAATTGTGGACCTGATGCATATTTTCCAGTCAAACAATATTTATAGACTGCATAATTGAATAAACACAGCCTTTATTTAGCTTTCCTCAACCCTTCATTAGATGTTTCTACTGTCACTACAGAAATATCCACCCATTATCAATACCGCTTATCCTGTAGAGGGTCATGGAGGCACAAGCCAATCCCATCTTACATTGGGTGTGAGGAGGGGTACATCCTGGCCTGGTCGTCATGTCTATCACAAGGTTGGCATGTAGAGGCAGACAACTACTCACACTCACACCCACAGTGCAGTTTAGAGTCACTTTTGAATGTGGAAGGAAGCCAGAGCACCTGGAGAAAACCTACACAAACTGCACACAGAAAGGCTCCGGTCGGCCGCAGTGTTCAAATCCGGGGCCTTCTTGCTGTGAGGTGACAGTGCTAACCGCTGCGCTACTGTGCCACCTCACCTCAGAGCAGCATGGCCGTGCATACTGCAAGCCCAAACAACAGTGCCGGACTTCTGGTAGATTTTAAATATCGCTGTGAAAATGCTGTACATCCAGCTTTTTAAAACATTTCATCTAATATTTGTAATTGTATGGGAAATAGTAAGTTGTGTAAATAATGTGGACCAAGCATTAAATACTATCAAGTATTAACTTTATTATGCACGGTTAGTTTTACATAATATTGTACTGTAGTTATTTGATGTATAAATGATACATTTGAGATGCCAAACTACTGACAGGTGGTTCTAGCACGATATTATAGTGCATTATATTAATACATTTGCTCTTCATCTTAGTTTAGTGATAAAGGCTGTAATAGGTTGTTAATCTGTGCGTCGGTGATGGAGGCCATGAGGTCGACAGGTTTTCATTTGTTTTGGCCCCCCTGGTTCAAGATTTAAAGACAGGAGATGCAACCTTTTGGTGATGAAGTAAATCAGTATACATTAGGATATTTATATGAAACAGTTGAAAACCTCTGGATGTTTCTGCATTATGTTAGTACAAACAATGTATTTTAAACATTTGTTTGCCTGTTGTATCTCATCACTGTATTAAACAATTTTAGATTTTCCACCTTATGAATGTTTCATAATGATCTTGAGCTCCTTATGAAACAAGTGTTTATTGGCATTTTTCATAAAAGAACATGGCAGTAAACATTTTGAACCCTAGTTAAATTTGTCCTAATACATCACAGAGCCTGAACCAGAGCTGAAAATGGGAGTTGTGTGCTCTGCTACAAGTAGCCAAACCTGTTCCACTTTGTATGCTGGTTTCTCTTGAGACTGACTCAGCTTAAAGAAGAATGCAGTCAGTCACACTAATTACTCAAGCATGTCCAGCTTCTGAGGTTTATTTTCTGGTTGAAACCTGTCTTAACATTCTTGTAATCAAATATCTTAAGAAGACAAACCTCATGCTCTCTGCCTGCAGGGCTTCATTCCAGGGTCTCTCCTCAGTCATGCCTTCATCTTAGTTCACAATAACTTCAAATAAATAAATAAAATAATATCCTTCCTTAATGGTTATTCTAATTCTTCAGCCAAAGTTATATTCAACTGGCAAAATACAACCTTGTTGTGTTCATTTCACATGTTTTTCATTCCCACAGCAGCTGATCCACTCAAGTGCCAATGCAAGTCTAAATCCTGTGTAGCTCAAGAAGAATGAGAATTACAGTATACACACTTTGATCACACAACAACTGGGTAAAACAATGAACCTTCAGTCTTCCTGTGTTACACATGGAAGACAGAAATACACTAATTGTGACTAAATGAATTAAAGTTTGGTGATGAACTCCATATTAGCAAATGTAGGATTCATGAAATGTTATTTTTTTTCCTTCTATCTTAAACTAAAAAAAAGGTTTCTGAAAGACAGATTCAAGGTCGGCTCCACTAGTTGCAATACAAATCCATGTTCTCTTACTAATATGAAGCTTGTTTTATCAGTGTAACATGATTTAACAAAATAAAAGTGTCCTGTTCAGGCTCCAATAATTTTGATCTAATGAAGAGTGAACATGGGTCAGAAATGCATAATGTTACTTCACCACCGACAGTACCAATGTTTTTTCCATTCAGCATCACATAAAGAGCCACTAGTGGACAACTACACTAACTTTCCCCTCATTTAAAGAAGTGTTCATGTGTATTTTACACAGCTGTAACTAAAAGAGGGCCTATTGTAAATGTAGTCCTGTAACTGTGCCACATTCAAACCCCAACACTTCCTACCCTGTGTACAATGAACATAATTTAGATCTTGGCAGCAAGCACTGCAGAGACGCTGAGCTTGAATGGCAATTTGATCTGTGCTCATTTCCATCTGGTGAGACAGTTGTAAACACTTCATACTTTTGCTCATCCCAAAAGGCACACACTGATTTGGAAGACTGGAGGATTAGGGGCGATATCACAGAGCTGGAGGTCTCGAGTCTTAAAAGTATTTGTCAGTAATATACAGTCCATCCTTCAATCACCGGTCCTCCTGTCACTCTGAGTGTGATTTAACTGCTGTCCTCGCTGTCCTGAGCATCCACCTTGTTAGTCTCATCCACATTTTCTAGCGAGTCTGCTCTCTGTATCGACAGCTCGGCGGGGTCCATCATGGGCAGGGTGTTCTGCTCTGGGTGCAGCCAGGGTTTCCGGTTGGGAGAGTTTTGCTGCTTCCACTCTGGGTAGTTCTGCCCTGCCTTGTGTACACACTTCATCACCTGTAAGGACAGAGATGCAGTCTGTCAGTGAGGATCATATCACACCTTCATTCTCAGTCAACAAAGCTCAAGATAAAAATAGCTGTGGCAGATTAAATGGGAAGCAGTGGCATGCAGTGATTGTGAAACCTCTGACTCAGTCTACAGAAATGTTCAAGCTAAGATATCAATGTCATACACAATGTAAGACATCAGCTTTTTAACAAAGGCCTTTACGTTCTCATGCATTAATGGTGAGCTTGCTTTTGCTGTTACAAGTCTCAGAAAATCGTGACCTCGCTGAGATGGCAAACAAAACTGTTCCGCTTTTTTTAAACCAAACCATCAAAGTGACAGAATCTGCTTAAATATTTTGTTGATTGTAATTTGATACCTAAATTGTTCTTCTTTTGATGTTATTACTGATTTAAACGTGTATTATTACTCTAAGGTGATTAAAAAGTGCACTACAATTAAGAATTTTATTTCGTCCTCCTTCTGAATGTCCAATACTTAGCCAGTGTTTATATAAATCTCAGTCACTTGGTAAAAAAAGGTCAAAGTTAGTGTCTAGTTAGGTCTCAGTGACAGTTTCTCACACACACTGGTCCACTTTGGTCTAAACTGTTTACAGAGGAAATGAAACCTGGGGAACGAGTTCTGCCAGGAGCGAGAACAGCAGCTCGAGCTGAGAAACTCCTTTGTCAGCACTCTTCCTAGGACAGGCCCTTAAAATGGGTTTCTATGGCTACCATTGTTCTTTAAGGCACAAGAAACCTCACTCCATTACACACACACCTCTTACACACGTCATAATAATCTCTATAATCACCTCACACATGCCCACCCTGTCACACAGTTCCTATATTTTTACCACTTCCAGTGAAGTAAACAAATCTTTTTGTAGCAAAGACTTTGTAATGTTACATACCCGAGGAGCGAGAACTTGAGATGCTTTGTTTACCACCCACTTTGGAAGAGAGCCTTGAGCAAAAACATAAAAACAGCTCTAAAAACGTTCAGCAAAAATGTTCATTTTGAATAAACAATGTCATTGTTGGTTAATGTCCTACCTTTTGGGTCGGCTTGTGAGAGGTATATGAAGGTGCAGCTGTTTGGTCCGGTGGACTTGATATAATAGCCAGTGAGGATGGAAATGGCTCTCACAAGGTCGCTGCGAGGAGGGTATTTCTGCAGTTTGTAGAATAATTAGAAACACTAATTAACCAGTGTTAATTAAAAACAAATTGGCCATAATATGCTGTTTAGACATGTGCCACTATTACTGTAGATAAGACATATGTTCGTAAGTAACAGAAAACAAAGTACCAGAGAGTCCTAAAAACAGCATGTTTAAAGACAGTGGTTGCTTTGTTGCTGGGAGTGTGTGGGAGGAAGTGACGTACCGGGTGTTTGACGGAGAAGTTAACAATGACGTACTCGTCATCCTTCACCTGCCAAGAACGCAGTGTTACCACGTCTCTGTTCTTTATTGGCTTTGGACAAATCCCTGCAGATAAGAAGAGACAAAAATCAGGTCATATCATGTTAGACCTCCTTCATTACTTCAGCTTTTCTACTGTCACAGCCTTAGACTCAACAAGTGCAACCTTGTTATGACAATAAATATTCTGGTGGAGCAGGAGGCTGCTCACTTCATCCCTGAGGGCTTCAGCAGCTGACAAAAGGGCTGACAGAGGAAATGGATTCTAACACAGAAGTGAAAAGCAATGACACAAAGGTGCACTGTGAAGGAAAAAACTGGTTTCCATGTAGTACGATATGCAGGCTGATGAGGAAATAATTATTTGTAACACTATAATCCTAAATAAAGGTCAGTCTTACTCTATTATTTACTGTACTCTTATAAAGCCAGAGTGCTTGCTGAAATCATTTAGTTGTAATGTACGCTCTTAATGCATCAAGAACCTGGTCAGTCGATGTTCATTTCTTCAACAGGAGCACTGATTTTAACCAGGTACTGTCTCATACTGCCCTTCATATAGGAAAGTGCATATTCCCTAATAGTGTTTGTATTTCTTGTGAGTAACAGGTGAAACTGACTAACTGGCTTTTGATCGATGGGTCACCAAACAGATGAACACACAAAGGAAGGTGATAAGGTTTATGCAGCCAGGAGTTCTTACATGAATAGTAGCCCAGATCAGCATTAGCAGAGAGCCGGGCAATGTCGAAACTCTCCAGCATGGTGGGGTCCCACTTCTTTCTGTACTGGCCATCATGCAGGACGTCGAACATGGCAGCAGCAGACACATCACTGATTGTCATTTTACACTGAAACACAAGAGACACAGTGAGAATAGGCCAATGTCAAGTTCACATTATAACCTAGTACCCAAAAGACAACAACCATATTCCACTAGTTGCTTTCCTAAAGATTAATGTGAAATTAACTTACCTTGATTTTATGGACTTTAGGTACGTTGTTTCCTTTATACACAGGAGATTGTTCGACCCACACTTGCATCCCACTCTTATCATACTTGTTCAACCAGTTGTCCTTTGATAAGCACTGCTCTATGAAGCCAGCAAAAACCTCCTCATCCGGTAAAATACTGTCCCCAGACATTGTTGTGTATCTTTCAATAAAATCCTTCTTTCGTCTTCTTCTTAAAGAGAATCCACAGAGGAAATCTCCGGCGCTCAGTCCAGTGAGTGTTTGACCTGTAGTCGACTAACGAGGTTTAAAGCCTTTCTCGCCGTGTGCCTCTGGGGGCACGTTTATAAACGAGTCGATCACCAGTCCAGTCGAGCCGGATTTTTGTGTCGAATTCCTGAGCCATGCCTTCTAACACCTCTCCCGCTGACGTCACGCTACTTCCGGAACCCAGGTGCGCTTGGACTGGGCAGGTACGTAAAGACAGTTTGTCCCGCAGTGGGCCGAACACTGTGGGCTGCTCGGGGGAGTGGGTAGGTGCGAATTGCTCAGCGTTGATGACATTCCAGTTTCATCACGACCGTAAATATCAAACAATAGAAGAACTAAACCACGAGTTAAATAACAAAAGCGTAGGCCTGGGCACTGGACTCTTAAAAAAACTTCAAATTAAAAGTCCTAAGTAAAGTAAATAAAATGTAGCCTATTAACTCCTTGGCTGTAATGGAGGTGAATCTGTAATAATTATAAAGATATAGCTATTTTTATTTGAATAACTAATAGTTATATCTTAACTTAGACGATTTATGTCCATAAATAATAAAAAACAGAACACAAATCATATTCAGGTATTATAGGTGATGCACAATTTCAAAATAATCAGTAGAACAGATTCAACTATTAAGATATTAAGCATAGGACATATCACTTATGTAAGTCCAGCTCATTTATTCTATTTTAATCACACATGCTTTCAGTAGCTTTAAGCCAAAGATAAACAAAACAGTAGAGTTCCTGTGTGAAATGCAACCTCATGCTCATATTTGGCCACACCTTCTGTTGTAAGGTTGAGCCCTGTTCTGAATTACCAATAGTTTCAGTCTAATGTCACTACATGTGTCCCCACCCCCCATGCAAAACAAGTTTCTCATCTTCACTTTAAATACTCTAAATTATTATTTGTACTGAAGCACAGAACATACTGTATGAACGCTTACGCAACAAATTTGGCATGAGAGAATTATGAATGTGCCATAACATCTGTAATGGAACTTTTTTCTACAGCTGTGCTTCATAAAGAAAGGGATCACAGATGTAAACATTTTGGTGAAATATCTTTATTTTATTCCATGTGATAGACCTACACTTGTGTTTCATTAACTCTACTTTTTATACATCAGATAATAATAGTACATTATTCACACGAACGTTGCTAAACACGAGTAGACAGCATATTTCAATTTGACAGACACAATTCCGAATAGCACATAGCTGAGTATCTAGTCAGTGACAAGTAACAGAAGAACTGTGTATGGTAAAATGTTTTTTTTTAATCTAATGAAATACTTAAATCCATTTTAAAATGTTGACATTTCAAAACAAGCTGCAGCAAATGACCAGTATCTTTTGTTGTGCTATGGCTAGTTAGTTGGTTTATGTTACAGTGTGTGTATTATGTGTGTTTGGAGAAGGTGCAGCCTTTACCTGTGTGAACCAAGCTACTGAGCACATACACTGCAAAAAGTCATTTCTTGCAGTGTGACAAGAAAAAACATTACCAAGCCTCAATATCGCCTTTAGTTGGAGTCCCAGCAGACACGCAAACAATAAATAAAATAAATTTTCAAACATGCGTGTCAGAATGTGTAATTTTGGTCAAGCATACAATGTTATCTGTATGTCCAACTTACAAAATAAATAAACACATAAAAGCAACAGTCCTACACAGGCAATAGCAATACAGCAAAAAGTACTGCAACTAACCTCTCTGCACTTTTTACAGCAAGGGTGTTAGTAAGTGTTAACCATATCTGAGGACAGACTCTTTATCTACCAGCTCTACAAAACAACTAGTGAAGCCATGAACCAGTCAGCAGGCTTCTTGTATAATTTACAATATTGTGGCTTGATTCAGTGCACAACATTGGTGAACAAACAAGCAAGGCATCTGTGTTCTTATCCATATAAATCCTGCATGATGAGCATGCTGCAATAGTGTAATCAACACAACACAACTTATCAATGAGATGGTGGGTTCGTAATACCGACCAAAGTGACAACTTTCCGTAAGTGTGGAAAAACTAAACACTGGCCTTTTTTTATTTCATATGTTAGGAGCCTCTAATAACTGACTCCTCAGTGACATCCTCAGACGTATTAGTATGTGGGCAGCTAAGTGAACAACACTGGAAAGAAAGCTGCTATAGTTGGATACAGACATAATTTCAGGTTAGTTGCTATTTTAATGAACTTGGGATAGTTTTCCTTTGATGAAACTTGGTTACATATCCCTTTTACAGCACTGTTTTAAATAAGGTCTCAAATTATGTGACTCTGATCTACAAACACACTGTTGTATTTGGCTATTTGAGCATACAGCAGACATGTTACTGTTTATATTAATAGATCTGTGGACGCTATTTAATGAGAAGGAAACATCGGAGTTTAACGTGGTAATATGATGTTTGGCAATGATGCAAATTCACTGGTAAGATCCTGTCTCTACTTCCTCAAATTAAGACAAAGTTAAGAAATGATCACTTATCTGAGTGATAGAATAGTTTTAGGTAAACTCTTCATTTAAAACAAAATACAGTGTGCTGATAACTTAACTTTGCAGTCATTTAAATAATCCCAAGCAGTTTTACTTTACAACAATGACAAGAGTAACAGCACTAAGTTTCCAAACTGTGCAATAACTCATGAGCAGTTAGCTATGTCAGTCTGCAGTCCTATATAATGCCATGCAACTGGATGAAAATCTGAACATATCATTTAACTTATTCCTTATTTTAAATGTTTACTTTTGAACCATTTTTCCAAATAATGTGTTTCAATACAGTAATGCACATCCACACAGTTACTCCGAAAAGTCACTGAGTTGAAAAGGAAAAAAAAAAAAAAGAAGACAGGTCCTCCATCCCAGTGGCAGCATGCCATGGGTGGAGAGAGTGGCCACTGAGAGACAAGCTGTTGATGGGGAGGAGACAGGCTGGGTGGGCTGAGGTGTACTAGCATGAGCAGCTGCTCTCGGTGACAGTCATCTCTGGCTGTTTTTCCAGTTTGATGTCAATCACTGAGTGGCCTTGGTTAAGTAACGTCACGGATGAACTTGCAAATTTCACTTCAGTATTTTCGGCAGACCTATATGGCTACAAAATCAACAACAGACATTCTTTTTTTTTTTGCTAAAAAAAAAAAAAGCTAACAAATTCCCTGCCTTGGCAGGAATAATGCCTGACAATCATATGGCAATTTCTGTTGAAAGCAACTTAAAAAGGATACTGTCCTCTTTGCTTTTCTCTGGTGTGCTATCCATCCCTGGCAATGCAGCAGCAACACGACGGAACAGCTGTAAAACAAAGTAAAAAGAATTACATAGTTGGACACATCTGAAACAGGTCTGACTAGAAACAGATATATGGTAAAATGCCACCACACAGGGGTGGATGATACAGATGTAATCTATTACAGTAAATATAATTTCACTATTTCATTACTGAAATATTGTAACAGAGACCCTTAATACATAAAACAACCTGGCTGAAAATGTGTTTTTGTCTATTTCAGTATCTGAAAAATTAAGAAACTTTGTCACATTGATGCAAAAATCCTGTCATCCTCCGATACTGAGACAATGCAGTCCTGCCAATTGATTTGTGACACCCACAATGGCCAAGTACAGCAAGTGACACTGGGGATAGTTTCCTAGAAAATCTATGACAGTTTCTAATGTTGTTGTTTAACACTCCACTATATACTGTCTAGATAGTACTGTAGTAGTGAGTCCTAAAACCCAGAAGTGAGTTAGCATTTTTGCACTTCTGGTTCCCTCACCCCAAAGTCAATGGGCTTTTTCAAAAGGTTTTTGGTGAGATGTCTGTCTGTGGCTAACAAGACCAACTCATTTTCACATTTTATTCTACAAAGTAAAATATGTCAGTAAATGCCCCACTTGATTTATATTGCATGTACGTGACTTAAAAAAGGCAGTTACTAGCAAGTGGTTAATGAGACTGGAAAGGCTCTCTGGAACATTAAACATCATCACTCCAAATACAGAGACTTAGCTTAGTTTGTCACAGAGCGCATTTCTCAGTGGCTTTTTGTCAAACAAACCAGAGTGATGCCAACTTCAGGGTTGGCCTACAAAAAAAAAATAAACAAAAAATATACATCATCCTTACACACTCTATACCATCATATCACCCAGCCCTACTGTCAAATGACCTATATACAGTATAGTCACAAAGTGGTCAAGTTCACACTAGTCACTTCTAAGCAATACATTTTAATGAATAACAGCAAAACACAAAACGCAGTTAAAGCTGTAAATGCTGATTGAGATAAGAGCATGAAAATGAATGTTGCTGTGCTAAACTCCTCCACAAAGCAACTTCATTATATTCACTGAAATATTTTAAAACCTGCAAAGGTTTTAGTGCATCAAAAATACTTGATCAAAACAAAGCAGCGGTAAACTTGAGCAAAACAAGTGAACTGACACTGACAGTTCTACAAGCGAAGCGTATACTGTATAGCGAAACACAACTGATACAGTATGTACTGAGACTTCTTAGGTACGTCATGATGACCCACAAGAGAGGAAAAGGAGGTGAAAGCAGTTACGTGTAGGATTTGAGGGCCGAATGAGCTCAACTACCCAGAGAGCAGAATCTCTACCTGTTTGACATTGTAGCCAGTCTTTGCGCTGGTTTCAATGAACATGACATTCAGTTCCTTAGCTCTCTGCTCGCCCTCCTCCGTGGTGATCTGTCTGCTCAGGTAAAAGCAGAAGGGGGGGAGATGGACGAACAGACAGATATGGAAAGAAACATTGTGACGAGGCCAAAAGGGGTGAAAAGAAATGGAGAGAGAAACAAAGAGAGCTCAACACAGATTCTTTGTTTTGGGTGAAAGAAAGAGAGAGGGGTTAGTTTATTTATAACACAGAAAGACAGACAGGAAGACAAAGGGAGAGAAGTTGCTGTGCTCACTGAGCAAAGATGATACAGCAGGAAACTGACTCCAGAGCTCACTCATTCATTCAACAGCTACACTCTGATCCATATAATGAATGAGGAGTTGTCACAAGCTGGTCTCCCTGACCTACAGGACATTATGACCTGTGCTGAAACGTCAGGATCATTTGTCAGTATTACACCTGCTGCTGCTAAACACCAACCTGTTTGACGTTATAGCCAGCCTTGGCACTGGTCTCTATGTACATCACATTGAGCTCACGAGCTTTCCTCTCTGCCGCCTCAACAGAAACCTGCCTGCCATGGTCCCGGGAAGGGAGAGGGGAGTGGTGTGAAGTGTGGTGTTGAGGGAAGCATACACACAAAAAAAATAAATAAATCAAAATGACATGGAAAGAACAGACCAGGGAAGGGAACAAAAAAAAGCTATGAAAAAAGGCATAACAGAAATACAATCAAATCATTCAAAATAAAGATGTGAATAAAGTACTCATTGTAAATCACTAATAAAGATGCAAAATACCAAGGGATGAACAAAGTCAAAACTGGATGAGATGCACTGAAGGGAAGAAAAGTGGGATTCCAGGCTTTGGCAGAGTTTATGTGCTGCAATACTTCATGCTACCCATTGTGTAATTGTAGTAGAAATATAAACCTAGTCTTTCTATCATCATTATAATCATTCACACATCTCGCACAACCATATACCTTTTATCTGCCAAGTCTGTTTTGTTCCCAACAAGCATGATAATGACATCACTTCCTCTCTCTGTTCTAACATCATCAATCCACTTTGAAGTTTGCTGGAATGAATTTAGATCTGTGGATAAAAAATTAAAAAAAAATTACACATCAACCATGCGTATCCCTGAAAGACATAAATCACATATTAGCTACAGTTAAAGGTGTTCACGAGCAGGTATTACGATACATGAAACAGGTAGAGTACCTTAGCTCATAGAGCATGTGTTAGTAAGCAAAAGTATTCAGAAGAGAAGCTTCAAGAAGACTGTGAAGGTTATTAACAGAAATATATAGTTGCCAAGAAGGCTTCCATCCAATTGTTCTAGTCCCCTACAGAAAGACTCGAGTACAGCCCTGACTCACTGGTGATGTCATAAACAACCACAGCAATGGTAGAGTCACGGATGTAGCTTGGAATTAGGCTACGAAAACGCTCCTGTCCGGCAGTGTCCCAAAGCTGGAGCCGGACCTGAGGATTGGAACGGAGAAGAGGAAAGGGACAGGGAGGTGGAGATAAACAGGGGAAAGACAGAACAAGAAAAAGGAGAATAGAACAGGCATAAAAGAACTGCAAGCCAAGCAGCGGAGGGGCCTTTATGGAGAGATGGGGAGAATCTTTCAAATGTAGAGGGGTCAGGAGATGAACAGTGTTATGCAAGTAAGACGTGTAAAAGAAGGCCATGCCAAATCATTACTGAGACTGTTTCAGATGATAACTGCTCATGAGTGGGAGACATTTTCTGTTATTCCTTCCATCAACCTCATATGTAGCAGGACTTAGGAAGCATAAACCCTCCTGGACACTGCTCAAGAAATGTCCCACTGTACTGCCCAACGGGGGTTTGACAGGCTAGTAAATGCTCATTCTTGCCCTTGCATAGGACAACGAGGCGAGGCGAGGCTATGATACCTACTGGCTATGTCATAAACCACCACAGCAGCGGCTGAGTCTCGGATGTAACTTGGGATGAGGCTGCGGAAACGTTCCTGTCCGGCTGTATCCCAGAGCTGCAGCCGAATCTGTGGCCAGCCACAAAATGAATGTGTGAACGGGGGTGTGGGGTGGGGGTATTTCATGACCCAGCCAGGGGATGGAAGGAAAACAAAAACTTGAAATAATGATGGGAACTAAAAGCATGATTACAAGTTTAACAAAACGAACAGTACAATCTAGGATACTATAAAAACACAATGTGAAATGGTTAAAAAGAAATAAATGCTGCCATCTACTTAAAAAGCAGATGGATGTTTTGATCTCTCTTAACAGTTTTAAAGCTATGATAATGGGAATGATGAGAATTACAAAAAAAAATAATAATCTTACCGTGCGATCTTCTAGGTACATGGTCTTTGACAAAAAGTCAATGCCAATTGTTGCCTGTAAGACAATCACTGCATTAAAACTGATTTTGGTATAGCACTGGACAAAGTATTACATCATGATTAGACAAAGATGCTTGACCACATGGTGCAATAAACATTTAGATCTTGTATAGATCTGTTCTACAACATTTTAACCTGTTCAGAGTGGAACAGCACAGGTGGAGCTATTAACATTATCATTTGTCTCATTTAGGCATTTGCTTGATGACTGAAAAGCCGTATTTAATTAATATTAATTACTAGCACTGGAGAAGAAAAAAAATTGATTTTCTGATTTATCGTGATTCTTGTTTGAACAATTCAGTTATTGATTCTTGAAATCCTGATATCAATAATGACAAGGCTCCATCGTATCTTAAAGACCTCGTAGAGCCTTATCATCCTAACAGAGCACTTCGCTCTCAGAGTGCAGGTTTACTTGTGGTTCCTAGAGTCCACAGAAGCAGAATGGGAGGCAGAGCCTTTAGCTATCAAGCTCCTCTCCTATGGAACCAACTCCCAGTCTCAGTTC
>NW_018127882.1:5655897-5657907 GCF_001952655.1 Monopterus albus | reverse complement strand
TAAGGTCTAGACCTTACTTTGTAAAGTGTCCTGAGATGACTTTTGTTGTGATTTGGCACTATACAAATAAAATTTGATTTGATTTGATTTGAATATCCGCATTTGCACATTTTCTCAGTAATCACGTACAAATAAAACTTGATTTGATTTGATTGGAATCACATACAAATGCACCAAACATACAGTATATACAGATGTTACGTGTTGCCTAAGAGGTTCAGTTTGGACTGAGTACATGGTGTGTCTTCTTGGTGGAAAATGAGCTGCTACAACATGCACAAAACCCTTATTAATTACATCTCATACACTATTAATTACACCTGTGCTTAACTGGTCATAATATCTGTTATGAAAAATGTATTTGGAACACACCTTATATTGATTAAACTACATGCAATGAGTGTCTTGGCATGCCATTTCTATCATATTGTGATTGTACATATGATATTACCTGATAAGTGTTGTCAAAACTGTCATACATAAACCTAGTGATGAGCGAGGTCTTCCCAACTGCACAAACACAAAAATAGAAAGTTTAAGATTTTATACTGTTCATCACAAGCCATATTGTACAAGACTAAAACTCCAATGTAGTATTAAATATCCGATCATATAAATTAACTTTTCATTATAGGAAATGAATCGGTATGACTCAATGACATCACATAGTGAGTACATTGCTGTTATCACTGATGGACTGCTGAGCCCACACGCTGAGCTGGCAATATGGGTGGAGTCACAAAATTTGGAAAGTAAAATGGTTCGACTTCACACATTTGTTTCGTGATCAGACACGGACATTGCCATATTACACAGTCATCTCAACAATACAATCACGCACAGATTATGTCAGTGTCAGACTCTGCAGGCTGACGTAAATGCTCGAGGAAAAGGCCGACGTGGCTCTGTAAGGTCCTGGCGCAAGAAGCTAAGTGCTAGTGAGTTGAAAAGAGCTACACTGACAAATAAGGATGAACCTAATTCCTTTGACTTTTATGCATCTTGTTTAGATGTAAAAATTCGCAACAAACAGTCACATTAGAATTTCAATTAGGCAGGGAACGCCAATATTAGCTAACGTTTCTGATAATGTATTTCAGCCTAGACTAGCACAGTTGACTGTAGCTTGCTAAAAGTAGTTAGCCAGCTACACTTAGCTATGGTTACGGTCGTGGGGTGATGCTGATGAATCATCGACTAATGGCCAGAGTAGCGACCATGGCCATTTTGCTTTAGTCTGGCAACAAACACTATGTAGGTAAATCACAAACGTTCATGATTTTTAACATTAATATTAGTCATCAAAAGAATTTATCGTTAAGACGAAGAGCAAGGTGTTTTGCTAGCTTAGTGATTTGCCGTTAGCTATGCAGTTACATCATCGCGAGTGTGAAATATACATACATATATCTATCATCATTTTATCATTTTACTCTCTGTTAAACACCTTTTTCATACTGACATATTAACATCTTGCTATGTATAATCACCAGCAGCTGATATCCGGTAGGCAACTTTACCTTGTTAGCTAGCTAGAAAAGCTAGTTAGCTTATTTTAGCCACTTCTAACAAATTCTTTAAATCCCACCATATTAACACTTGGTTCAAGTACACTGTCCCCATCTTACCACTCTGTTCACCCAAAAAGACGAGTTTGAACTTTCGTAGAGGGTTGCCAAACTCTCCGCCGCCGGTCGTGGTTGACATTTTGTCAAAAAATAAACAGCTAACTGGCTGACTTGGCTAAAGATGCGATGTCTAGACCGGAGAACAGCAAGTAGAGGATCTTGATCCTGGACTAGCCAGCGCTATTGTTTTCTTGAATGTAAAATAGCGCAACCAAGAGGTAACTGAGAAACGATAGAAACTGCAAATTTTAATGAATGCAAAGTTTTAATACATGTACATATTTTTATAGGGGTTTATTGCTACCCATCTTATATGTCAAAGTGACTTTTCATAGATTAAAGAACAGTGAACATTTGCATATAATAAGCCTGCTGGAATATT
>NW_018127882.1:5647758-5655795 GCF_001952655.1 Monopterus albus | reverse complement strand
AGTGTTGAAAAGAAAAGGAAGAGGCAGAAGTAGAAGAGGGCTGTCTAAAGCTGCGGTTTTCTATTTCAGTCACAGTTTTAGGACAAGTTGGTCTGTCAAAGCTGCATCAAACACTAATAATTTAATATTGTCTTTAGCTGTATGACAGCAGTGTTTAAATAGATGTGTTAAAGTAACTGAGTTTCAGTAATTTTAGTCTCAAAAGAAACACACACATTAGGTACAAACCATGAATTGTGGCTCAATCTAACCAAAAGATTGCTTGCATCAAAATAGAAGTCTACGGATTATGTTTATGTAGAAAAGAAACAACTATTTTATTTAATTATGTATTCCCTTTTTTCTGGGGATGCCTGCAATGATGTGTCATTGGATTAAGGACTTTCTCACTAACAGGCCTCAAGTGGTGAGAATCGGAAGCTGCACATCATCCACACTGGTCCTGAACACAGGCGCACCACAGGGCTGTGTGCTCAGCCCAGTTCTCTTCACTCTGTTTAGGGAGGTGGTGGAGCAAGTGAATAACCTCAAGTTCGTGGGCATCCACATCACATCTGACCTGACCTGGTCTCTGAACACATCCTACCTGGTGAAGCAAGCCCAGCAAATGCTTTTCTTCCTCAGGAAACTGAAATGTGCTGGTCTCTCCTCTCAGTTGCTCGCAAACTTCTCCAGAGTGACAGTAGAGAGCATCCTCTGTCTCAGTGTGACAGTGTGGTACGTGAGCTGCACTGCACAGGACAGAAAGGACTTGACCCGGGTGATGAGAACAGCTCAGGGCATTGTAGGGAGTCCTCTTCTGGAGCTGGCCTCACTATACACTGACCGGATCCAGAGGAGGGCCAGACGGATTGCTGCAGACCCCGCCCACCCAGGCAACAATCTGTTTGTGCCTCTTCCTCCAGGAAAAGGTACAGGAATATAAAGACTAAAACAAACAGACTGAGACACAGCTTCTTCCCCAGAGCTGTGAAATCAATCACCCCCCCCCTAACCCCGAGTCACACAAACAACCTACCCCCTATGGACAGACACAGACAGAACACTGGACCTCTGCAGACACACACCCATGCTCACACCTCATCCTAAAGACTGAGATTTGCATTGAGCTGCACCTTATAATGTTACTACACTCTGTTGCTGCTAATATGCTGTTGACCTGATTAGGTCCCATACATCCCCTTTTATCTGCTCATTGTTTTATATTGACTTATACAATCGTGTGTTAGGTAAATAATGTGTCTTTTAAGCTGAGAGCTGCTGGAAAACATTTTGTTGTGCTATGCATAATGACAATAAAGATTCTTGACTTGACTTTTCATGAAGTGACTGAACAATGTGTACTTTTTTATTAGTAAGTTTTTTAAATGAAGCACTTATAATGAAGTTCTCAGTGTTAAGTACAAAATAAGTCTTTGCAGAAAAATACTAAGCCAAAGGAAACAGATTAGAGATCTGGGGAAGTTATATTTTTTTCCTTCTCCTGTCTACAAAGAGTGACAAAAGTAAAAGTATTTTCAGGGGGAGTTATCCCACCGCTGCACATTCTGCTGTTATATGTTGTGGTTTTAATGGCACAGCAGTAAAGATTAATAATGAGGAAACACCTGAAGAGGAAGTTCTATTGTTTATACTATGGGACAATTAATTTGCAAAGAGAAAGTAATATGATGGAAATCAGATTCCATGATCATGTTCAGAAAAAGCACACATAGAGTTTAGACTTTTTCAGTAATAAAGCTCTCGTAGTAGTGCTTAATAAATGTTTATACACTATAGGAACATTGTAGTAACTCAGCGACACTTTGCAATTTCCATTGGTCTTAAATTCCTTGCATAAACTGTAATAGGTATTTTGCAACTTCCCAAATTAGCATACATACTGCTACAGTATTAGTAACTATATGAGGATTTTACAAAAAACATTTTAGAGGTAGAGCAACAATGGTTAAAATTCCATATTTATTATGCAAATGCATGTCTTTTAACTCTATTGCTGATATATGTCATGAACTAGCAAAATTGAACCATGAACTATAAAATTGCAGTGTTGAAATTAGGTGCTTATTTTATAGAAAGGACACTGAAGAGGTGAATATGTTCAAAGGTACTGAATCTCAGGTGACCACATCTGAATTTAAGAGGCCTTTAATCCAATTGCAAATACACAAATACAAAGGGGCAAAAATATCAGCAGTATGTCACAAACATCACAAGAACATATACATGTATGCTATTTGGCAGAGGCTGTAAGGAGCATGTAAGATTTGTTGGACTCTGAAACAAGTTGAAACAAGGCACATACAGTAATGGCTGGTGTGGCAATGGACTGTAGTTGATTAACATTAGACTGGACTGAAGGACGTGAGTGACTCTATATACTGTATAAAGAGTGAGATTATGCATTCTTACCTGGAAGGAAAAGGGATATCCCTGCTCCAAATTTCTTCAGGAAGGATTCCTGCACTGGAGACCTGGTCGTGTTTCTATCTGTAGGCGGATGCACCTGGACATGCTGCATCCAGATGTCTCTCCTGAAGAACAGCCCAGTGACATCCAAGTCTTCACTGCCATACCCCAGCTGCTAATAAGAGAAAAACCGACAGTGTTAGGTTTCACAGAGATGCACATACAGTATATGTGCATATGCTAGGATGCAAAGCAGGCACTGTGCCACGCACCAACTACTTCCTCTGAATCGACATAGTCTACAAAGTCTCTCTTCCCCAAGTACAGGGCAGTTTGACCGAAACACAGAAAAACAGAGAGGAAAAGAGCTATTCCTTTGCCAAGGTTACAAGTTATTCTGGGAGTTGGAAGAGCTACATACAAATTGCACTCCTCCCTATCCCCAATGGGTGCCCTCTAATGACTATATTACAGCAGCCACTTACATATCCATTGCCACTGGCTTTCTTACAAACTCTGAAAAGAGAGAAAAAAGGAAATGGTATTAAATCACACTATTTCAAACTTTAAACATCTTAGGCCCATTAAAAATATTTGCTAAAAACACAAAATGTTTAAGGCCAAGTCCAAATGTACCCTCCATAATGTACAGTGGTGTGAAAAAGTGTTTGCCCCCTTACTGATTTCTTATCTTTTTGCATGTTTGTCACACTGTAATGTTTCAGATCGTCAAACAAATTTATATATTAGTCAAAGATAACACAAGTAAACACATCATGCAGTTTTTAAATGAAGGTTTTTATTATTAAGGGAAAACAAAATCCAAAACTATATAGCCCTGTGTGAACAAGTGTTTGCCCCCTAAACCTAATAACTGGTTGGGCCACCCTTAGCAGCAACAACTGCAATCAAGCGTTTTCGATAACTTGCCATGAGTCTTCCACAGCGCTGTGGAGGAATTTTGGCCCACTCATCTTTGCAGAATTGTTGTAAGCCAGCCACATTGGAGGGTTTTCGGGCATGAACCGCCTTTTTAAGGTCATGCCACAGCATCTCAATTTTTTCCATTTCTGAAGTGGTCTTATGCCATGATTTTGTACACCTACAATCTACTTGTTTTTCAATTATGGTGTATGCCCCCGCTCTCCACCCACCTGCCTGCCTGCTCCACTCCTGTGAGGACAGATTAGATTGCAAAAGCATTTGCACAAATATCCCATCTGCATATAAGATGCAAGTCTGATTTGGTAAGTCTATATATAATAGTCATGTTCTTGATATTGACACAGGTAAGCTTTGTTATGTCAGCTGTTATGCTTAAATGGATGGTGCTAACTTCCCTACAAGATGGCCTATTAGTAGTGCATCCCTGCACTAATCCACAACTCATCCTACACTATGTTGTTGCAGAAACTAGACTCATTATACTGCATGTTGAACATGTGTTGGTGAATGTGTCAAATTATGTTTCAATGTCCCAAAATATTGAGTGTTTTTCTTAATATCACATCGCCTTTGCTCTGTTCATATAGCACAAACAAACAAGTAGTGTTTGGTGGTGTGTGGCAAGTGTTTCCCTCTTAAAATATTTCCTTTGTCTTATAGACCTCTCTTCAAAGAGCAAAGCCACACAGTCCGTCTTAATCGGGATTTACCCCTATCCTGGAAGACTTGAGTGTTAGAGGAGTCACAGAGACTGTAGTGTCTCTGCCAAGGTGTTAAATTGTTCCATTTAAGCTACTGTGCTTGTTTCTTCTGAAGGAATGATCACTTTGACCCCTGCATGGATCCTGGCTGACTCTTGGTTCCATCAAATGAGCTCAAACATGGCATATGGAGTGTTGAGTCGGAAAATTTGAGTAGCTGAAGTTACTTTGACGTGACAACACTGATAAATATTTAGTAAATGCTGATGCTCTTCTGGTCATTAACTGTGATATTATTATCTTGAATAAATATCGACTCAGAATATTTGTACTGTTGTACTGTTAGAGAAACAGCTCACTTACAGTCCCCTCAGTTCCGTGAATGAGTCTGCTGTAATCCGTCACTGTTGATAACATTAGCATGTGTGAGTGTCAATCACTACTTTCTGTTACTTTTATACTGTGACCTCACAACCTTGCAGCCCTTCCTTCAGCTTATGAAACTTATCATAGATTCATTGGAACAGTAATGTTCAGAGCATATGCAAGAATATTGTCAATGTGACTTCAATAGAATAAATAAGCCAATGATTTTATACAGGTCCTGTGCTGGAGGACATGAACAATATTGTCTACTCCACATTTTGCATGTACACCTTAATATTTTCCTAGAGCAAGTGCAGAAATGAGGAAGTTATCATGAATGAAATCAGCCTACTCTATAATTTGACCCGTGTTTTGACTGAACATCATGACTGATGCAGCTTCTTTGCTCGAAGCTGTGAGCCTTGCTGCTGCTAAATGATTGGCTTATGAATGTGTGAAATTTCAAACACTCCCTTTCTTATAGCTTAGTTTGGAGTAGAGTGGCATTAGTTAGATTTTGGTTGTTATCACAGCCAAGGTGACAGATGGTTCCTCTACCAAGCCTTGTACAGTCTGTGTTCATGGCAGGTTTATAGCAATCTAAGTCACCTGCTGAGTTAATACTGTGCATGCAACAAGACTTTACTACTAGTATAAATTTGATCATAGAAACATGCTAATTGTCAATTGTTGTGTTTATAAGTGCAAACAAAAATAGTTAAAGTCAGTAACATGATCTACTGTATCTTGTAATGGCTGATACATGTTTTGTTTTAGGTTCGCATTCGAGTAAAACAAACTGGATTAAAATAATGAATTTACATAATTTCAAAATTAAAATGCCAGTATGTTTGTCTAAAAGCTGCTATTTATACAATCAAACTCTGAGGATTTGCCTCAACCTTCCTAATATTTATAAGGTCAGCTCTTCTTCCCAGGCATAAACTTTGGAATATTTGACTCTTATGAGTTGACAGAGACTGTGTTTTTGGTCTAGACCAAAATTAAAGGGGATCCATGGGGAGGAGGCACAGATCTGGCCCGGCCTTCACATCTTCCAGAGGTCCCTCATTCACTGGCAGTGATCTTTAGAAGATTCAGCCACAGAACTGGCACATGGCTATAGAGGCAAATTGGTGGAGGATCTTCTCACCTCTTCAGATAGGTGTAACTGATTGATTAATGACAGAGTGGGATGGTGGGTTTTATGGATGGATTGTCACACATTAGCAATCACAGATAATGAATTAGATTAGTGGTTGTTAAACTTTTGAAATCTTATTAAAGCACCACTGAATTATTAGAAAGGAGTTATGCTGTTTAATACGAGCTTTACTTATATGTATGACTCTCATATTTACTGTGTCATTGTGGTGAGATCCAGCTAGTGGGAAAACATGCTTTATTCTGCTATAGTAACCCAGACCCTGAAATGAAGGTTCTGCTGGAAATCAGCAGCAACAGATTTTTTAACAGCTCTGTGATCAGGATGTCAAAAAGAGGAACTTGAATGCTTCTATCAGGCTACTTCTGTTCTGTATATTATATTATAGGCATTTACTGTCATTCTGATAAAACCTTGGTACACTTCACTGGCCACACAACACATCCGGGTTGAAACACACAAAGGCAAACAGCAGTGAACTTTACACCTCGTGGACCTGAGAAGAAAAACTGTGCCGTTGATGGATTAACTGACGTGCTAAAGAATTGCTAAAGACATATCAACTTGTGTATTCATACAAACATTCATATGTTTTTCAGAAGTCAAACGTTTTATTCACTCTGATCAACAACATATCATAAACTGATCAACAGTTTATGTGCTATAGCTACTGTGCACAGGTCCGTATTTTGTTTACACTGTTTATACACTGAGGTGTATTTTTGTATAACACTTCATACTAGTGAGGATCAAACTATAAAGGGACTGCTGACTAGTTCCTATGCATTATAGCACCATTTCATTATCACTTCTTAACAGCGCAGTTGTCAGCGTATTGCTAAATTGAGGCGGTGTTTGTTGCTAACGGGAACAATCTCTGTTAGATGTTGATCAAATCAGTGCTGCCTTTTGACTGATGGTGGACTGTGTGGGGTGGTGTTTCTTCCACTGTAGGCTTCAACAAGAATCTGTTGATTTATGGCAGTTTAATTATTATCATAATTAAAATTAAGATGACTCCTCTTATAGTAGAAAGTAATAGGACAATCAAATGTGGACTATTAAATATCAGATCTCTCTCATCTAAATCTCTGTTAGTGAATGATTTGATAAGTGAACATCACATTGACTTATTGTGTCTTACTGAAACATGGTTACAGCAGGAAGAATATGCCAGCCTAAATGAATCCACTCCACCTAGTCACAGTAACTGTCACATCCCTCGAAACACAGGAAGGGGTGGAGGTGTGGCAGCGATGTTTGACACAAGCCTATTAATCAACCCTAGACCTAAACATAGTTATAACTCATTTGAAAGTCTCACCCTGAGTCTCTCACACCCAAACTGGAAAACTCAAAAGCCTGTTCTGTTTGTTATTGTATACCGTCCACCTGCTCCTTATTCAGAGTTTTTAAGTGAATTCTCAGACTTTCTGTCTGATTTAGTGCTTAGTACAGATAAAATAATCATAGTAGGCGACTTTAATATTCATGTAGATGCCGACAATGACAGCCTCAACAATGCATTCTGTTCATTATTAGACTCAGTTGGCTTCTCTCAAACTAAATAAACCCACTCACTGTTTTAATCACACTCTTGATCTGGTTCTGACATATGGCATCAAAACTGAACACTTAATAGTTTTTCCCCATAACCCTCTTCTGTCTGACCATTTTCTAATAACTTTTGAATTTCCATTAATGGATTATACTCTATGTGGGAAACAATTCCACTACAGCAGATGTCCATCTGGCAATGCTGTTACCAAGTTTAAGGAAATAATTCCATCTTTATCTACTTCAGTGCCATTTGCCAACACAGTGGAAGGAGGCCACCTTAACCTTACTCCCACACAAATCGATAATCTTGTTGATAGTACTGCAGCATTCCTACGTAATACACTTGATACCATTGCCCCTCTGAAAAAGAAGGTAGTGAAACAGAGGAGGCTAGCCCCGTGGTACAGCTCGCAGCTCCGCTCCCTAAAGCAGGCATCACGAAAAATGGAAAGGAGGTGGCGCTCCACTAAGTCAGAAGAGTTTTTCATAGCCTGGAAAGATAGTTTAATAACATATAAGAAAGCCCTTCATAGTGCCAGAACCACATTTTATTCATCACTGATTGAGGAAAATAAGAACAACCCCAGGTTTCTTTTCAGCACTGTAGCCAGGCTGACAAAGAGCCACAGTGCTGTTGAGCTTAACATTCCCTTAGATCTCAGCAGCAATGACTTCATGAGCTTCTTTACAAATAAAATCACAACTATTAGAGAAAAAATGGGTCGAACCACTCCCACAGCTCTCGCAGATGTGCCATCTACTACAATGGCTTTAGAAACATCTATAAGACCTCATTTATACTTGGACTACTTCTCCCCTATAGATCTCTCTGAGTTGACCTCAACAATTGCTTCATCTAAATCATCAACAGGTCTCCTGGACCCCATCCCG
>NW_018127882.1:5645324-5645865 GCF_001952655.1 Monopterus albus | reverse complement strand
CGCCCACCAAGAGCCGGGGTCTGTCGGAGGTTTCTTCCGTTAAAGGGAGTTTTTCCTCCCCACTGTCGCCAAGTGCTTGCTCAAGGGGGATTTGTTGGGTTTTCCCTATGTAATAATATTGATAACAGTTAGGTCTAGACCTTATGTAAAGTGTCCTGAGATGACTTTTGTTGTGATTTGATTTGATTTGATTTGACAGAACTGGATGGAACAACAGATGAGAGAGGACCCAAATTAGTAGTAGACAACAACAGCTGTGTCTGAGAAAGGCAAATATTTGGGCACACTTTCTCATTTAATTCAGCCATTTCTTTTAGCTACACTATGGCGTGGCTACTGCCTGTTGGCTGCATTTATTTAAAAAAAACTTCTGTCCAACCTTAATGAATCCGATGCTACACACAGTATCTTTAAATTATGTGCTGTAGAGTGCACAACAAGATGAACTGATTACACATTGCAGGCTAAGAAAATACGTCATCAGTTGGGGATGTGTCTGTTTGTTTTATGGTAGCTGTGGCTGGTGGTCGGTACATTCCTG
>NW_018127882.1:5619316-5645264 GCF_001952655.1 Monopterus albus | reverse complement strand
GACAAAACAATTTACCACAGAGTTATATGCTCCTGCTAATGGAGAAGGAGGGACGCAGCAGGGTTGAAAGTTTCTAGGAGGGCAAAAATAAGAAAGTTAGGGATGAACATAAACATATGGAGCTGCATTTTGTTGAGAGTGAAGGAGATTTAGGGGCAAAAGGAAAAAGGTTGGGACAAGAGAAAGAAGGGTCAAACAATAAATATTCCTGCCTGAGGACAAAACATCAAAAGATAAAGATGATAAAATAACAAAGAACAAAGTGAGGATTAGCCAGGCAGCTCCCACATGAGTGGAGACCTTTGTTTTCTGTGTGGAATCTGAGGAAAAGCTCAGGGCTGGGGCTGAAGGAGGAAGAGGAAACTAGATGGGACGAGAGGGAGAAAGAGAGAAAGGAAGCAGTCTACTGTTTCACACACGGGTGGTAAAGTTGAGTCCTGACTAGAATTCTCCTGGTTATGTGCGCCATCTGGAATGTCGAGTCACTTCCTGTGTCTGCCCTGCACTTTAATAGGGTTGTCCTCTGCCTCTCTGGTTCCCTCCCTCTGCTCTGACAGTACTCTGGAGAACTGCTGGAGATCACACCAGCGCAGATGGGACTCTTATGACAAGACACACAGCAGCACACAACCATCCAGCATGGAAGTGAGTGCCCTGGAGCAGCCCGCATCCAAGCAGACACGCTCTAAATGGAATCTTGGCCTGGAAGAAGCAAAGACAACTGCAGTTATCAGCTAAACTTTTTGGAGGGTGTTCCTATTTCCTTATATGGCAACAAAACTGAAAAATCATTTGAATTAGTCTGGTTTCTGTTGCATGCCTGTCTGGTTTTAGTGCTGACTGAGTTCCATCTGGTATGCTTCTGTCTCTGCTGTGTGCGTGTGTGAGTGTGTGTGGGCGCCTTCTATGCGGCTTGACTTGTTTCTTTCTGTCGTTGTGGTTGTTCTTTTCGTGTTGTTTGTATGTGGGTTTTTTGTTTTGGGACAAGGGGAGGGCTTGTGTTAGTGGTTAAGGTAGAGGAACTGTCAGTTCCTCAGAGGTAGCTGCTTCATTCAGACTCTGCACCACCTCTTGTTGTTTTGCCTTTACCCCCTTTTCTCTACCTCTCTTGCACTGCTGTTCTGGTCTGTGTCTGAGTAGCATGCTGCAGTAACTTGCAACCAAAAGCTGAAACGGGGCTGAAACACGAGGATATTTATAGAAAGATGGACTGGAGTTTTTGTTGAGGAGCAGGCTCACAATCAGTTGGATGTTTTTTCTTTCTTCCAGTTCAACAGGATGCGTGACCCAGGAAGTTTTAACTAACAAAGACAAGGCATTGATATGCCTGTTTGACACTTTGATCATGAAGAAAAGGATTATGGGAATTTCTTAATCTATACCACTCAGCATCCTCTGACAACTTGAGTGACAGACTGCCAGCATGATGCTGTCTGAACAAGTCTGATACAGTTAAATTGTGCTAAACTTGCCTTATGTCAAGTTCATCACCTCATGTGGATTATTTTTATGAATATATCTCTCAACATTGATTACCATGGCTACGGCAGCATGGTATCATCGTGACATCAGCCGTGTGCATGCAGAGGACTTGTTGGCACGGGCAGGGAGGGATGGCAGCTATCTGGTGAGAGACAGTGAGTCTGTGCCTGGAGCCTATGCACTGTGCCTACTGTGAGTATACAGCATACACCCACATTTACACATTCACCTATTTAGAAAGCATCTAGTTTAAACATAATTCTCTATTGATGGTACTTTAAGGTGTTTTGACATTTTAGATGTTCTGGATGCTGGTACGAAAAATGTAAGTGTGCAGCTTGTATTAATAATGCTGTGTAGACCCTAGCTTAAAAGAAAGGAAAATACAGGGGAATGTGACTCTGCAGAAGTTATTGAATGTTACTTTATATTTCTAATTTTGTGCTCCACCTCCTTGAAAATATTTATTGAATGACTCACGATGTTTTGATGGACTGCCCTATGTGAGAAGAAACAGAAAGCAGCTCTACTTTAAGTAAAACCATACTTAATTACCTAATCATATGAAATTTTTAGATCTTTGGCATATGGGACTGGAAACTACTCATAAACTGAACATTTCTGCAGAATGTCCCCAACTGTAAATGGATTCAACAGCTTTACTTGCCCTGTCAGATCCATCACTTTCACCATCATCTGCCAGTGGGCAACTAAGGAAGTGTTTTGGCTTAAAGTGCTGCGTACCGGCTGGGCCAACTTCACACATATACCGTCTCCAGACTAGTCAGACTGTTCCTTCTGAACACAGTCCATCTCAATCAGTCAAAGCCTGGCTCAGGACTCCCTGTTTCCCCTCTTTACCCCTGTTTCTTCCCTGGGGCCCCTGAAAAAGGGTGGGAGCTCCAGTGACCGCACTACACTGACTGCTCTTCAGCCCCAGTCAGATGCATTCCTGAAAGCTGAGCCCAGCTTCTAGCTGTTTCCCTTCGTTCTTTCTCAGCATCTCATCCCCTCTTTTAGTGTCTTAAATTTCTCCACACTTTTGATTTATATTTAGTCATCGTGTTATCATGGTTCCCCTTTGTTGATGCGATATACAGTAGCTGACTGATAAAGACTGCCGTTCATCATTACAGCCTGGAGTGACTAATGGAGAGGATGATCTTAGCGGCTCTCATAAAGTGTATAAATACAACAAGCCACATCGTCATCGGTGATCTGTGAAACAATTGGCACCTTGTTGAGAAAATTACAATGTCTTTAATGACAGATAGACACCCGGTTTTTATTTAAACAATACATTTAACTGTATTTCCCATGGAATGCTCAGAAGCATGTTTTACAAATTTTCAGTGACATGTCTAACTGAACTTTTTGGCTTTCAAAGGTTCCAGCGTCATGTTCACACCTATCGAATACTTCCCGAAGCAGACGGCCTTCTAGCTGTTCAGGTGAGTGTTCAACTGCCACATGAATCCTGTACACACAGAGAGAAACGCAGCCAGTCAGATGGAGTTAGATGGATCAAACAATGGTTTGTCACTGCCTGGTGTAAAGAGAACAGAAACAAGTTTGTGTTTCCTCTCTGTACAGGCTCTGTTACAGCTGCAGTGGCCTTGTTGTTTGAATGGTATCTCTACCATGTGGCTGCATGCTTGTAGCATGAGCTCAGCAGCACAGAGGAGAAATTGTTTTTTTTTTTTTATGTCTCAAAAATTCATATTCAACCCACACGCTAGGCCACTGACCAGTGAGTGTGCATATTTGTAATGCGCGTGTACAGGGGCGTTTGTATTGCCAGTAATGAGTCTGTTGGAGTCTAAGCCACTGATGGTACGTGTCTGTTTTTGGTACTCTGAGCAGGGCCAGTTAGTCAACAGCTGACCTAATTATTGGATGACAGAAACTCATACAAGCACAAAGTTTGGAACCACATAAGCGCACACGTACACACACACACACACACACACTAGGTGAGTGAAACTGAGAGAATGAAATTAATCTTCAGGGCCTAAACCAAACCATCTGTGCCTTTTTTGACTGCCTGCATATTAAAGTCCCATAACAACTTTAATAACAATTGTCTGGTAGTCATTTTCAAGCCTTTGACTTGGAAAAATCTTCTGCTTTCAAATGATGGCCTGAAACTCTATTGCTATTTCAGTTGTTTTTCCACTGCCATCAATATAAATCTCCAGTACATATTTTCCCTCACTGGATTTGCTCCACTAACTCACAAGTTGCATGGTCGCCTTCATGTTTTTCCAAGAGCGCCATTGAGATATTTTGGGGCCCATTTTGTCTGTAACTGTCTTTTATTCCTTTTCATTTCTTTTTAACTGCTTTTCAAGAGATCACTGTGGTATAAAAATACTATTTGAAGAGTTTCTGGCAAAACAGACAGGAATCCTGCGCCAAAAAGTGGTTTCTTTCACCACAACATGAAAGCAGAAACTTATAAAAAAGATCGCACAGGAAAGAGCTTGCTCGCTATTGTGGTTAAATGTGAGCTATGTTGATTTTGTGCATGTGAGTGGTAGCGCTGTGAGTATATGTTCACAACATCAGTACATGACATGTGTTTATACATATTAATTTTGCCTACACTGCTTTGAGATCCACTGACATGTACCTGTGCAGGTTTTTGTGGAAAGCTTGAGTGTAAGCTTGCTTGTGCTAACGGCTTGAGTGTGTCAACATATATGAATGTGCTTGCTGTGTTTCTTTGGGAGGCTTTTTAGACTGACTGTGAAGGCTGGACCACATTGAAACATGACAGCCAGCTGCTGCTGTAGGCGGGAAGTCACTTTCAGTGATGTCACCTCTCCTGTGGGGTGCAGGCCAGGCTTCCTAAATCCCCTTGGGATGTCTTTTATCAGCAGATTGCCTGTCATGCAAATACATGCTTCTGCTCTGTTCTACCAAGCACAATTTCCAAAGTAGAGGGGGGTGGGGTTGTGGGTTACTGTGTGAAAATGTCCACTAGCAACCAGTATCATAAATATATAAGTTATAGCTAGGTAGTTATTTCACTTCAGGTTCAATTTAATGCATACAATACATGATTTAGACATTTTAAATTCCAGTATGTGAGGTCTTCCCCAGGTTATTTCAGAAGACCTTATATGAAAGAGTTTCATCATAATTTCCTGATTAAATGTTTGAGAATGAAGAAGATGTTGAGGTTGTGGTAAAAGAGAATTTTGTGAGGCCTTAGCACTGGAGGCCACAACAATTTGATTGAACATACACACACACACACAACCATAAAGCTATCTATGTATATGTTATTACTGTAGCCTGTCTTTTTCCATCCATCCATCCATTATCTATACCGCTTATCCTAACGATCCCAGCTGACATTGGGTAAGAGGCGGGGTACACCCTGGACAGGTCACCAGTCTTGCAGGGCTGACACTTCAAGACAGACAACCACACACACCCATACTCACTCCTATAGACAATTTAGAGTCAACAGTCAGCCTACGCTGCATGTCTTTGGACTGTGGGAGCAAGTCAAAGTACCTGGAGAGAACCCACACAGGCACAGGGAGAACATGCAGACCCCACACAGAAAGGCCCCGGGTCGGCCGGGACTCGAATCCAGAACTTTCTCGCTGTTAGACGACAGTGCTAAACACTTTCCTATCATGCCATTGCTCTGCCTTATTGTACAGTAATAGTGAATTATTTATCAGAAGAAACAGAAGAGTTTAACTGATTTAAACCTATCTGTTTTTCTCTCTTGTGTATGTCTTTCACAGACAACGCAGGGGGTGCAAGTGAACTGTTTCCGGACACTGGAGGACTTGGTGTTGGGGTACCAGCATCCCCACAAAGGCTTGGTCATTCCTCTGCTCTACCCTGTTCCTCGGGATACAGACAATGGGGATGAGAGCTCTGGTAGGCACAGAAAACAAGAAAAATAAATCACCAACATCTTAAATACATGTAAAATATACTGTATTACACTACAATATATCATGTATACATTAGAAGATATTAATTTCCAATTATTAGAGAGTCAGTTTATGCTTCATTTATGCACAGATGATGAAAAGCCACCTCCAGTTCCAGCCTCTGTCAATGCAGGTGCTTTCACAGGACCACCAGCAAAAGCAGCCGCTCATGGCCTATTCCTGGATAAGTTGCATGAGCTGAATCCATCCAAGTATGATTTTTTTTTAAACTTAAATGCAAAACAGAAATCATTTGCCAAAAACAGTCTTTCAGAGAAGTTCCCAGCAGGTTGCCCATCTATGTTGCATGTCTAGCTTTTCTTAACATCTGTGTTCTATTTAAGATCCGCTTATTTTCTGTGACACTATCAGATGAAGTTATAGATATGACTGTGTATTTGCCTAATGTTAGCCACCTGTTATGCTCACTTCTAACCAGCATTTTCTTATCTAAAAATGTACGTGATAGCAATCAAGCATAGAGAAACCACAGAAATCATTGTCCATTTTAAAGTTCTTTTTTTCTTATTATAAATCCATTTTAGTATAGTACCTGCTGAATTATTTCCCTACTCAGATGATGTCCAAAGAGCATAAGTAGCTTGCACAGTTTATGAAATATTATAGTCTGATTTTGACCTGTTTCATTCTGTTTCCAGTACTGCGGGTGAGGTGATTGCTCTACTCAATGACTACCTCTTCAGTGAGCTGCCTCTTGACATTGAGAATGTGCATAAAGGGGCAACAACTCTATGCCACCTCAAGCGCACTTTGTGGTCTGCCTGCCGAGGTGTCAACAGGTCAGCATCATTCTGCTCGGAATCTTAATGATGAACCCAAAGTGGTTATATGGACTGTTATGTCAGGCATTAATAGTATAGTTTGCTATGTATATGCACTAGTTGATCTGTACTCGGTTTTAATTTTCAAAAACAGTTCTGGAAAATGTACATATATTGATGTATGATGTGCTGATTTGTGCTACAGTGAGATTGACCTGACTCTCTCAAGTCTGGAAACCCTGGCCAAGGTCTTTGATCATCCTAGCTGCTCTTTAACACACACCAAGGCACAGGTACAATACAAACACTGCAGTATCTTTTAAGTAACATGAACTGATTAACTGATTTTTTTTTTAAAGGTTGCAATAAAAATTGGGTAAGATTTGAAACCTTCATGTATGTTAACAAGTCAGACCTGTCTTTGTCTCTTTAAAACAAGGGTCCAGAGATGGAGATAGACACCTTGTTGTGTAAGATTTCAGCATTGGTCAGCCTCCTTACTTCGCTGGAGAAAAAGGTATGTTTTTGTTGAGTTAAATTCAGGATACATTTTTTCAGAATGCAAATGTTATTCCTGAACAGACTTTTATCACCCGGTGTGTTTTGATCTCTCCAGCCTTTATACAGTCTCATTGTTTTTTGGATACTGATCTAATCTATGTTTGTCACAATCCTTTAACCTTAGCCATCGTGGTCAGTTTTCAGAGATAAATGATTGAAGGTGTTCTCATTCATAGATTATAAAAACACATACTTGTGATAATTGCAAACTGTTAAATAGTTAAATTGACACATTTTAAATTCTCTGCCTATGAAGGTATTAAAAGCACTACAAGATGCAGTGACCAACCATAATCTGGCAGTGCAGCCTAACCCACCCCCTCCTGATCCAACACCTGCCACTATAACACCGGTAAAGAACCAAGCCAGACAGATGCCAGTCCATACCTTCCAGGTAAAGCAGGATGAAAAGGTGCTTTATCTTACAAATGAATGAACTCTGTAAATGGCCTGTTATTCTGTTCCAATGTGTTTTTAAAAACAAATCATACAACTGATCTCTGACTGTTTAAATGCATCACCAGTTATTTTTCTTTGTGTTTCCAGGTAAAGATGGCGAGGTATGGCAGACAGACAGTTTCTGTTGATGTGGACACAGGAGTTCTGCTTTTTGACCGGAAGTCTGGTTCATTTGGAATAGAAAGGGTCTCACATGACAGAAGTAAGACAATATTTAATTTTCAGTGCATGTAAGATTTCTTTTGCTTGCAGATATTTTGTATAATTGCTTGTTGGCATGTTTTTGTGTGTGTGTGTGTATCAGTCCTTCAGATTGTCAAGTTCCAGAGCAGTCCAGCCAAGATACGCATGATTGTTGACAGCCACCACAACATACCACGAGAGATGACATTTGAGAGTGCACGGGTAAGACTAGATACCAGCTATTATTACTAACTGGAATCCACTGTTTTCTTCTCCATAAGTCACTGAGTGACTGTTACTTCTTTCAGAAATGTGACTCCTTCTGCACACTCCTCCAGCTGATGAAAACCAGGCACTCTCAGCTGAGTGAACCCGACATGGTCTCTGTGTTTGTTGGTACCTGGAATATGGGTAAGCATGAATGTGATGACGGACTCTTTTACAGAAGACTCATTAATGTCCTGAAGCAGTCAGAGAGGGGTATTTTGATGATTCATGGAAGTGTTTTGATTATACAGGTGGCTCCCCTCCTCCTCACAGCCTGCAGTCATGGGTGACCTGCTGTGGTTTGGGACATACCCCTGATGAGTCGATCGCCTTGCTGCCACATGACATCTATGCTCTGGGGACCCAAGAAAACCCTCAGGGGGAGAGAGAGTGGACAGAGCACATCAAAGCAACCCTTCGCAGCTATACTCACATCGACTTCAAACAAGTAATTCTTGTTTTTCCAACTTTTTTCAAGTTCAGCTTGTAATTCTTATGTCTTAACACGATGCATTATCCATAAAACTACTATGTGGCACTGAAGACAAATTCACAAATTTACAAACTCAGAAGGCTGTAGTTATTAAAGCAAAGTAGAGCAAAGTGTCGCTGCTAGGACACAGTGTGCAATCACTGGAATTTAATTTCACAGACACGTGTCATTTAAAACTTGTTTTTGAAACATGATTGCTTAATAACCATTTGGCTAAAATATTTACAGAAATAAAAGTTACTTTTAAAGTTTGTGCTGAATTAATATATGATGTAAAAATACACGGATAACATCCCAAAGTGAAATCATACCCAGTAACACAATCCGTTTGCATAAATTTGACACTTTTCTTCCAAACCAAGATGAATGTTGTTAAAATAATTAATAAGCCATCTAACTCCTTAGAAATGTAGGAAAGTATCACTATACATTTCTTCAAAAACACACCTCATTCACTAATGTCTTTCAGCAGCATCTCAGATTATAGGAGAAGACTGAGACAGTTTCTGATATTTTGTCATAACACTTCATCTGGTTGTAGAACCGTCTTGATTCATAAAATGACCATCTGTTTCAGTGGTTGTGGTAACATTTTAGAAAGTCTGACTTTATGTATGGTTCTTGTTATGTGATGTAATGTGGGATAACACCCTGTAGGTGGCAGTACAGTCCCTCTGGAATATGAGGCTGGCTGTGTTTGTAAAGCCGGAGCATGAGAGTCGCATCAGCCACGTGAACACAGCCAATGTAAAGACTGGCTTGGGGAACACACTAGGTAGGATGCCCTGCATGACCTTGCCATCACAAATACACAAAGACAAAATACAGAAAATGTATAGTGATGTAAATGTAAATGCATGATTAATACAAACAAAATATGGTTTTATTAACCTGGAGGTGTGAGGTTGAGTTTTTCTGTTCTTTCAGGAAATAAGGGAGCTGTTGGGGTGTCGCTCCTCTTCAATGGAACATCTTTTGGTTTTGTTAACTGCCACCTGACCTCTGGAAGTGAGAAAGTCTTGAGGTACATTGTGTGAATAAGACCAAGTGTGTGTTCTCCTGTTTCATTTCTGTGCTGTATTAAAGATCCTACAATGTGTGTAACCTTCAGGAGGAACCAGAACTTTCTGGACATCCTCAGGCTGCTCTCTCTAGGTGATAAACAGCTCGGTGTCTTTGACATCAGTCTGCGCTTCACCCACCTATTCTGGTGTGGAGATCTCAACTACAGACTTGACTTGGATGTACAGGTCAGAGAGACAATTATTGTTTCTGTGTCATTCATTGCTCATTTGAAAGCATTGTGTTTGGATTGAGCGCCCTTGAAGACTTGCTTAATAGTAAATGTGTCACGGTATGTTACTGCATTTTTCTGGTCTTCGCTGACTCCAGGACATCCTGAAACATGTGTCTAAAAGAGAGTTTGAGGAGCTCATGTGTGCAGACCAGCTAACCCGAGAGAGACACAAGAGGAAGGCCTTTTTTAGCTTCAGTGAGTTTTGGTTTGTTGTCCTGTATTGAAAGCTTTAAATACAATATTGGACAATTATTGTATCACTAAATGCTATTTTGATTTGTTTATCATGGTTAAGAGGAAGAGAAGATTGCATTTCCACCCACCTATCGGTATGAACGGGGCTCCAGAGACTGCTACCTATGGCAAAAGTACAAGACTTCAGGAGTGAGTCATTTTTGATACACAAAGCCACCTCTGAAAAACAAATGTGTGCCTTCTTTCATGTGCAGCACTTCTGAATAGCTGCCAAAAATATTAGGACGAACAGAAGCAATGCTTTGATAAATTCAAGGTTATTAGCCCCACTAGTGGCTCTAAGTTTGGCACTATTGATCTGTTGGTTGTGTTACCACCGTGGCCCAGACTGAAATATCTCAACAACCATTTGATCGATTGCCATGAAATTTTGTACAGACATTCATGGTTCCCAGGTAATTTATCTTAAAGTACATCCGCAAAGAGCTGCTACCATAGACTCTTAGTCTTGTTTACATCAGATCCCAGATGGGAATCATTTGATGTAAATGTTGATCAGGTGTGTCCATCACTGTTCCATTAGTTGCAATATTAATAAAAAAAATAATAATAATAATAAAAATGTTTTCCTGTCTGGTGTTGTCACATACACTTTCAGCCTGAAGGTTTATTTTATTTTAGGCTGGGAGGCTAAAAATATATATATATATTACATGTACCAGCAAAGTGCAACCATAAGGAAAATATTTTAGAAGCATTCCAACACTTGTAATATTTTTATGGGTAACTTAATCCTATTTAAGGGGTCTGTGACTTTGACAGCAGCTCCAATGACCACTAAAAATAGGAGGTTAAGAGGTAACCAATCATAAGAAGAAATGTCTGGCAAACAGGAATGATGGCACCTTCGCTGCATACACTCTGAATGCATATTTATACTGTACGTATATCTAAACTGAAATCTGCTTCTGTAGGTGCGAGTCAATGTTCCATCATGGTGTGACAGGATTCTGTGGAAGTCCTACCCAGACACACACATCATCTGCACCACTTATGGTGAGATCTGGAGATTGAAAAAACAAAGCCCTAAGTAGAACAAACAGTTACACAAGACATAAACAAAATGCAAAAGGCAGCACTTAAGACTTAGCACTGACAAGAAATGTGATGCATTATTCTCAAATGAGGTTTCTGTGGTCTTTTATATTGCTACTGCATATGACAGCAACCCGCAGAATTAACAGTCAACCCCTACATCCTGGTCTGTGGTCCAAAAGGAAATAGAGTCATTTCCTTTAACTCATGTTGAGCTTCTGTTCCTCATTAGCCTCAGCAAACTGTCAAACCATAACAAATACTGCACAGTTCCAGAGCAACTTTTGGTTTCCTAAATCACTCATTTGTCTCACTTGTAAAATATTGCTGCCTTACACAGTTCTATTATATCATTTTAGTTACAATACATAAGATATTTATTGTTGTTATTGCAATGATAATAACAAAGTAAGGACTTGTCTCTTACCAGGTTGCACAGATGACATCTTCACAAGTGATCACTCACCTGTTTTTGCCACGTTCCAAGTGGGAGTGACGTCACAGTTAAGCTCCAAAACAGGTGCTGTCATTGTGGCCCTGTGAACACAAACACATAGAATATGACTGCATCCCACCATTAAGTGAACAGTATTGTTTGGCATTTGTCTTGCACAGATCCAAGTGCCAACATGGAGAGGGCCTGGATAGAGCTCGAAGGCATCGAGGCCATTGTGAAGACGGCAAGCAAGGCGAAGTTCTTCATTGAATTTCATTCATCTTGCCTTGAAGGTATCATACCAAAAACACATTTATTTCTAACGCATTGTGCAACACAGCAGCAGAAATTTATTCATAATTTTCTTTGCAGAGACACGGCGCTCAAGTGAGAATGACTCGCAGAGCTGTGATGTTCCTGGGTTTCTCAAACTAGGCTGGTCCTTCAAACAACTGCCAAAGGTTAGAGGTCTGGCCTATATGGGAATTGCTACAAATATTGTTTGTTTTTCCCAGTCAAAATATTAACTTGTGATTTGTTCATATCTGTTATAGCTACTTCCAGTCATGTCTGACATGGAGTATCTTCAGGATCAGCACCTGCTCTTGTCTGTCAAGTCATGTGATGGGTTTGAGTCATATGGTTGGTCACAGGACAAATTCATTTTTACTCCACTCCTAATACTTTGCTGATGAGTATCCTTAAGGTTTTTTAAAAAACTCTTACCACAACATCTCTTTGTTAGTGACACATCTATTTGGGAACAGTTTCATTGACAGCTATTTTATACTTTGATACTTAAAAAAAAGGAAAGTGCTCACAATAAAATGTTCAGGTTACTGAATTGTGAGACACTAAATTGGGTGTTATAAACAGAATTTTGCTCCAAATCAAATGAAAACAATTTCCAGTCTTGCTGACTACAGTTTGTGCCCAGGTCTAAGAAAATCTTGCTAATTCTTAATCTGCAATATCTTTTTTATAGGTGAATGCTGTGTGGCTCTGCGTTCACTCACTGGTGCATCAGAGCAGTTTGAGACATTTCTAAGTCACCGAGGCGAGGAGATGGGCTCCATAAGAGGACGGGTCAGGGTTCACGTGCCCAAAGATAGGCGAGAAAGGCGGGAGAAGATCTACGGTGGGTCAGCTGGAACTGGTCCTTTCCTCCTCTCTGCCTTGCTTGCACTATCACTTCCCACTAAAACTTTCATCTTCACTGTCACTGCATTCCTCGACTCTCCAGTGAGTCTCACATTGCTTCCTCTATTTGGTTCCTCAATGATGCCTGGCTTGGCTTTACACTTGCTGGTATCTATCGACCGCTTCCTCTTTTGGCTCCTGACTGACCCTGACCCTGACCAGATGTATCCTGAGACACTGAAACAGAACAGATGAGTAATCTGTCACCAGGTCAGACACTAAAATAACACACTACAAACACAGCCATGCTGTGTAATTACAAACTGCCATAGTCTTTGTCCTACATGCATCATACAACAGATTTTGCTCATTACAAAATATTTTGTTTATTTTCTGTGATTTGACTTTTTTTTAAAGAGTGGTTCTGTTTTGAGAAAGATGATAGATGTCCTGGGATGCGACATATGTCTCCTGCAACTACACAGGTGCCAGTAAACAGGTGAGCAGCTCTTAATTGTTGTTGTGAACAAAGTGCATGGGAATTGAGGACATTTATTTACACTGATATGAAGTTTAGCTGACAAAAATCAAGGCTTGTATGTTCATTGCAGGTCAGCTGCAGTTCCTCCCAAACTAACTTCCAGCAGCTACACCAACCCAGCCTACTTCATCTTTGAAGGCTTGTCAGTAGCACGCAGAGTGGAGGAGGCTCTTCCCCAGCAAAGGGACCCTCAGGTGATCTGGTCTGGGAATGAGGCCTTGCAGCTTCCAAAAATCTCAGGACATCAAGGCTTTGACCGGAGACCCTGTCGTAGATCAGACTTTACAGAGATTGAAATTCCAGCCGTTCTGCCCCAGTACAATCCAACCAGTGACCTTCACATACCCCAAATCAACTCCTCTTATCAGCTTTTCCCAGCTAAAAACCAGTCTCCCATACCTCCACCCTCAAGTAATGCCCTCTCACAGTACCAGGAACAGACATCACAACCAAGAGACAAATATCAAAGTAAAACTATTTTTCAAAACTCCATACTGCCTGAGAAGAACCTGAAGAACTTGTATATGAACCACTCAGCAATCATCAGGGAAAAAAACAGAAGGGATCAGCATCATCTTCTCCCAGAAAGGACCAATCCTGTCCATGCAGCCAAGGCGCCGTCTGCTTTCCTGTACTCCCCCACACGCTTAATACACTGTAAGAACTCTGTTCCCTGGATAGTGGATCAGCAGCCACCTACAGGGGACAGCTCCCTCACTGCTTTGCAAATTGCTAAGTCCCTCAGCGAAGTTGACTTCTTTCCCACAGAGAAGAGAAGCCCATCCATACCCAACCAGGCACTGTGTTATTTAAATGGCCCTTCCATGCATGCAGATAGAGGCTACAGCTGGGAGAAAGAGGTATGACTTTGGTTTCAAAGTGTGTTTTTACATAAAAATGTAACTACTGGTGGCCTCTAAGAACTGTGTCTGCTTTGTCTCATTGCAGGTGTCTGTCCTCCAAGGTGCACCAGAGACCGTACAGGAACTTCTCAGTACCCTAGGTCTTCAGAAATACACCCTGGGACTCAGCCTCAATGGCTGGGATGATTTGGATTACTTCAGGTAAAATGATTCATGATAACATGGTTCACAAGCTGTACAAAGGTGAAGGAGTCTATGTGGAGTTTAGACATGTAAGGAGAAACCCACAGCCTAGCGTGACAAGCTAAGATACTAATACCAACACTTGAGTCTAACAGTGTGCAGCTTGTTTTGAATGCCACTGCCTGTCTTTTAACTGGAACAAGGAAGTGGGAGCACATTACACCTCTGTTGGCTTCCCTACATTGGCTTTCTGTTAAATTTAGAATTCACTTCACACTTCACATTTCTAACCAGGGTCTCCAAAGCTCTGCATGGATTAGCTCCTCCTTACCTCTCTCAGCTCCTACAGCCATACAGGCCAGCCGGGTCGGTCAGGTCAGTCAGGTCAGCCGACCAGCTTCTTCTAGTTATCCCTAAATTTAGGCTGAAGAGTAGAGGAGATCACACTTTTTCCACAGTAGCTCCCAAACTGTGGAATGACTTGCCTTTATTTGTCAGGCTCCTACTCTCCCTGTTTTAAAAATCCCATTTGAAGACATATCTTTGCTGCCTGGCTTTTCCTGGCTACTAGAGATTATATTCCTATTGTAGTAATGTCAGTTATTTTATGTATCTGTACTTATTTTAGTCTCTGTAGCTTTTTATCTTGTCTGTTTTTTTTTTTATTATTCTTGTACAGCACTTTGGTCAGTGGCTGTTGTTTTTAAACGCGCTTTATATATTTTATTATTATTATCATTGTTATTATTATTACTACTACTGCTACAAATTCAGCAAATGAAGGAATGGAAGAAAACTTGACGCCAGATCAACTTTTCATAGTCACTCTGTATTTTAATCAGAATCAGAATCAGCTTTATTGGCCAGGTGTGTCGGACACACGAGGAATTTGACTCTGGTACATCGGCTCTCAGTGTGCATGTACATGTTCCCATGCAAGGGACAAGTAAACAGTAAGCCAACATAAGGCTGTGTAGTATAACAAAATAAGCGAAAGTCTGCTACAGGAACAGAAAGTAAGGACATGTACGCATCGACTTTATCACTGAGGCATGGTGGTTACTGCTGAGAAATTTTCAGTGTTCATTGTAACACTAAGCCTGTCATCGCTGAAACCTCATTATTCTTACACCACTCACTGCCCTGCCTTTATTTTTCAGCATGTTGTTTGGTTCCTGCTTCACTCTGTGGTGCATGAACAGAATTAAAAAAAATAAATAAATGCAAGCATTTGAAACACTCCTAATAAGTGAGTCATATCTATATCAGCAAGTTAATGTAAGCAAAGTGCACTTGTTTGTAGAGATGACCTTTGTATTGATAAGTCAGTTGAAGAGCTCACCAAATGATGACTGTGCATGTGACACTGATGGTCATCTGAGGGATATGACTGAGCATGACTGTCAGATTCTGATGTAAAATCATCATCAAATGTTCTCACAGCTTTTTAAGTTTGTCTTAAAACAATAGTCTGGTGCCCATAGGAGCATAAAACAGTTGTTTCATTCTTCCTATTCCCTTGCTAATGTACTTCCACAGTAAATAATGGGAGGCGGTTTGTCCCTCATGACTTCCATTGGACGTACATCAGAAGGATATTTTAATGGCCAGTTGAAAAGGGCGGGTGCATACAGCAAGCAAAAATGTGTGAGAAATGTCTGAAGACAAAATGTGACCCAGTCCTGTAAGGTGTAGCAAATGAAAAAGTACTAAATACACTGACGTCTCCAGAATTTCCAAATACGACCAGACCAGACAAACATTTCCCAGTATTGTAAAATAAAAATGATTACTGTCTGATGATTTTAGTCAAGTTTGACTCGGTGTCATTTCACCTCTCCACAGTGGCATCACTGATGAGGATCTTCGTGCGGCCGGAGTGATGAACCCTTCACACCGACGCAGGATCCTCGAAAATCTGCCCAGGAACTGGAACTGACATGTAGAGATAACAAACACTGAGCCTTGTTGTCTGCTCAGTTTAAACTGGAAGAACTGTTAGAACCGAGACCTGAATGGAGGACGGATGGATCATATCAGTCGGACTTTTACACAGCCCTGCCATCTTTTCATTTACTTGATTAATATCGTAACAATAGTTTGTGTCAACGCAACAAAGGGAACATTACGCAGGAAGCACTTGTTGCACTGTTCGCCGAGTCATCAGACAATGAAAAGGTGTGTGGTATAAATGGAAAACCCTAATATATATCTCCAGTTACTGCCACATAAACAAATATTGATCCTGCCATAAAGGTCTCATTGATTTTGTTTTAAATGATTGTTTAATTACTATAAAAATATAGTCCTTCAATTTACAGTGTTCACTCGGGACAGATGTTTGCCATTCATCTTTATCCCTTCATCTCTGTGCTCTCTGTCACTCTGCTATTTTTGAGCCTGGATCTGAGTTTGTAAAAGCCTTCTATGAAATCCGTGGAGCGTAAAACCTGTAATTGTACATATCTACTAGAACACTGTCTGTAAAGTTTATAGAAGGACGTGCCACATCTCATTTTGTTTACTGTCTCATACTGTTGCTATCATGCCAAGTAATCAGTACCTGTGTCCCCTGTGCATGTTTTTTTGCATCCTTTATAACATAAAGTGCATAAAGGAGCTTTTGACTGTCACTAAACTATCACAAGTTTTGTTTCATGCTGTTGAGAAGGGGCAGAAAAACAGAAATATCTCATGCTGCCTCCATTGGAGTGTTCAGATCACATCTTCACATTCTTCTAATTGTGTAATGTCACTTAGAAATGAGGTGTAATGATCCAATACTGCAATACATATGGGTGATTTTTGTGAAGCAGGTGCCTCTACTATAAGTAGGAATTTTGTAAAACCAGATATACAACTAACATGATTTTACAGTTCATTTTAATTTAACTCTCAAATAACTCTTAAATACTGCACTCACTGTCTTTTTACTTGTAGTATTTGGTTGGGGTAGTTACTTATTAAGACATGACCAAATACACCTCTGTGGACAGCAGACGTGTCACTGACCTCTGAATGAATCACCTACTGGGTGTTTTTTATGTGTGTTTTGAAACTCACATTGAATTGAAACGGATTTAAATTGACTGACACAGTAGATGGTTGGTGATTGTGATTTGTTTTTAGGAAATGCATGTGTTTTGACTACATTATTTACAACAGAAATTGTCCAATATTTTGGGAAATAGGCGTTACTTATGAGGTCTCACGTGGTTGCCTGCCGTGTTCATAGTGATGACAAGACTCTAGAATTGTTAGTGCACCTGCCAGGAAATAGTCTAATTCTAGTTTAAACAAAGGAGGTGCTACATGTTAATTAGTGAGCTTTCAGGGGCTGGTAGGCAGAACTGGTTCTTCGGACAAAGCCTGCCTTGCTGTTTCCTGCTGTTTTCAGTCTTTGATAACCGATTCCCGGCAGTAGCTTCATATTTACCGTACACTCTTGGGAGCAGTATCGATCTTTTCATCTAATTCTTGGCAAGAAAGCAAAGATGTGTTCTTTTCAAAATGTTGAACTTTTCCTTTAATAACTTACATATTCATCGATAATAATAAAAGTAGCTGATTGTTTGTCTGTGAGGTAGCACTGTAAATCCATCCGAAACCTGCTCTGTCAGCGCTTCACACTGAAGGCATCTAAACCACACAAACACAGAAACTAAGCTGGGCCATTGTCACAGAGGCACCCATAACCACCAGTCTCGTCCATACGCACACAGGGTGCTACTGCATCTTTGAATGGGGTGAGGGGGTCAGTTTCCACATGTGCATGTGTCTGTCTTATTCTTACTTTTATTAACCCATCAGGATTAAAATTCTATTTTGACAAGTTATTCTTAAAATGGATCTTAAGGCTTAACATCAGATAAATGTTGGCAGTACCATCCATCCATCCATTTTTTAAACCACTTAGTCCCAAACGGGGTCATGGGGGTCGGGATCTTGGCAGTACTGTGAAGATAATTTTAAAAAACCCGGAAAATACCATATAATTGTATTTTGTAACCTCTGCTTGGCTGTGTTGTCAAAGCAGCACTGCCCTGAGCTGTACAGTCCCAGTGTATTTTGTGGTTTATTGTCTCACTGTAGCTCATAAAAGGGTAATTCAAACCAAATATGCTCATAGGCTTTGGGCTATTGGAGTGCATGTGATCCTGTTTGTTAGTCAAACTTTAGTTTTTGGTAACTTATTAATTGAAAGCCTCATCTCACCTCAGTTTATTATCTTTCTATGACAACAGCATTGCTCATCATGTCTACTTTTATTTCTTTATGATCAGACTTTATCAGCCCACGCCTTATCGCATGAATCTTACACACAACCCTGAGATGACAAAGATTGCGCAGGAGATGAAGCAGTTGGTCCCTCACAGCAAATGTTGCATTTTGTATCAGCTTTACACCCTAATGTACAGTTAGGAAACTATGAATATATACTGTATACACTGTCAGCCAAAAGTTTGAGAATGCCTCAGTTTTTCCAGTTGTATTAAGTTTAATTCAATGGACAAACACACTTGTGGCGTTCTTTCTACTACTGAAGTCAAATATTGAGTGTGTAGGGGTTTGTTACATTATCCTGCTATATGGGATGAAACGCGGAAAAGGTCTGACTTCCTTTGTTAATGGCCTGGGGGTAGTAACACCTTCTCCAACATGACTTTTGTTAACGTGGAATTTGCTGTTGTACTCTAAGTAATAGATAGATGTAGTGGTGGAAGATTGTTTACTTAAGTAAAAGTATTATAAGAAAATATCAGTGAAAGTCATGCAGTCAGAATGTTACTTAAGTACAGCAATATTAGCATCAGAATATACTTAAAGTACCAAAAGTAAAAGTACTCATTATGCAAAGTGGAATATTTCACATGAATGCATATCATATTATTGGATTATAATTACTGATTCATTATTGTACCTACTTACTTCCCATCTCTGGATAGATAGAGAGATAGATAGTGTGTGTGTGTGTGTGTGTGTGTGTGTGCTGGCTCGCCTTGTGTTATGTGAGCAGGATTTTACTGCAGTGGCTTCATAGTCCAGCTGTTATGTTGTCCGGTAACTTATTCTCTGGTGCTGCGTCAATGTAAAGGGCTCATTATATATCATACAATGTACAGGTTACGTAAATAACCGTGGTTTATTAAACTGAAAGTAACTTATAGTCCAAGTGAAAACGTCTTGGGGCGGCCGCTCAGCAATGTGACTTCCCATTTCAGCCATGTAGTGCGAACTCTCCAATGTATCCTGCTCAGTGTGTTTGCAGCGGTGCCATGGACTCCAGCACGACGTTTACCGAGAAATAGTGCGAATCTAACGTTTCCCGGCTGCACTAGAGAGGAACTAACCAGAAGACGAACTGAGAAGAGCAATTAGCGGATTTTGGCTGAAACGTGAAACTGGCCCAGCTGCACGACTTCTTTGCGTACCGCTGGGATCTACACCAGCCTGACGCCAGCACTCTCCTAAGGATCCCGTTGGGGTGAGTGGCGATGTGACAGGTTCCTAAAGCTTTTGTGTGAGCTAGAATTAACGATAGGTGTGTGTCCATCGACGAGTGCAGATGTTGTTTGCTTTGGACTGATGTGGATGCAGTTTATCACAGTGCTACACTGGAGTATCTTCATCTTATTATGCTACATTTCTAGTGAAATACTAGTTTACTCAACAGTAGCTTTAGTGTTCTTGTGCAGCGTGTTGATACAGCTGTTAAAATAGCTCCACCTTGACTAATCACAGAGTTTTTCTTGTATGCATATGCAATAATAATAATCATAATAACAATGTTAGTTTTAATTTGATACCACTAAAGGAGCAGTTCTGCTGTGAGTACTTTTACTTTAAGATACTTTAAGTACATTTCTCTGATAATACTGAGCTTAAGGTGCAGGCTATTTATTTCATTTAGGCAAAATTTTATTTTACTTTGAAAAACAACAAGAAGGAGAATCATAAACTAGTGAATTTACAAGAGTCTTGAATTTCGCCAGTGAAATTAAATTTGTTAATCTGATTTCCCTCTGCAAACTATTTTAAGTGGCTTGGCCAAAAAAAAAACCTGAAGGCTTTTTTTCCTGGCTTTGTTTAAACACTGGGAACAGACAGCAGATACAGTATTTATCTTCTGACCGAATATTATAGCTGGAGGATGAACTCCATGAAGTAAGTTTACAAAGGTATGGAGGAAATGGACATGTACTGATGACTGATGGCGCATATGAACACTCTGGAGCTCAGAGCACAGTGATGGGTTAATGGTTGAGAAACTGGAACCAGAGAATGGCTGATCAACTAAGCAGTTTATTCACTAATCATTTCAGTTCTAATGTGTGTATTTTCTTTATAAATAATGCCCTGGTCTTCATGTTTCAGTGTTTCTTCTTCCTTTGAAGGTTTGGTCATCTACTGATTTGAAACACTGAGAACTCACTTCATTATGGAACCGGTCATCAGCAGATCTGGAGCACAAAACCAGACGACAGCGTTCGGTACACCAGTCTTCAACTCCAGCTGCCGCTTCGATGAGGAGTTTAAATACGTCTTACTGCCTGTGTCCTACAGTCTGGTCTTTGTGTTTGGCTTTGTGCTCAATGCTGCAGCTTTGTGGATGTTCATAAAGATGCGTCCCTGGAAACCCAGTACAGTGCTCATGTTCCACCTGGCCCTGTCTGACTTCCTCTACGTCCTCTCCCTGCCCACTCTCATCTATTACTACGCCAAACGCAATGATTGGCCGTTTGGGGTGGCTGCATGCAAGGCAGTGCGCTTCCTCTTCTATGCCAACCTCTACTGCAGCATCCTCTTCCTCACCTGCATCAGCGTGCACCGTTATCTGGGCATCTGCCACCCCATCATGGCGCTGACCCTGGTGAAGCCCCGCCATGCCCACCTGGTGTGCGGCCTGGTGTGGGGTGTGGTGATCGTGTGCCTGGTGCCCAACCTCATGTTTGTCACCACCTCCACGAGGGAGAATGACACTCTGTGCCATGACACAACCAGCCAGGACGCCTTTGATCAGTATGTGGACTACTGCTCTGTTGTTATGGTGCTTCTATTTGGCATCCCGTTCATGGTCATAATGGTGTGTTACTGCCTGATGGCGCGAGCCCTGTGCCGACCCAGACTGGGACTATCTGCCAGCCAGCAGGGCACCGGCTCACATAGGAAGTCCATTAGGCTCATCATTGTGGTTCTGGTTGTGTTTGCTGTGTCCTTCGTCCCATTTCACATCACACGGACCATCTACTATACCTCCCGTGTATTAAATCTCAGTTGTGAATTCCTCAACATCGTCAACTTTACTTACAAGATCACCAGGCCGCTGGCGAGCGTCAACAGCTGCATAGACCCAATTTTGTATTTCCTGGCTGGGGATCACTACCGCCTCAGAATGATTTCTGTTCTGACACGAAGAAAACAGACGACAAGCAGCCAAGCACATGAACAGATGCAGCAACAGACACAGCGAAACAAAAACAATGGCATCGCTCTGGTCTGTAAAAACCCAGCCTTTAAAGAAAGTGAAGAACCTGAGAGGTAGTGGGATTTGAAGATTTCTGCTTCAGGCAAAGCTAAAACACAAGGTACTCCATTCAGAAGCACCCGATTGACTTTTTTGCACTAGGACATTTGGAAGAGTTTACTGTGAAATGTACTTACTGTATAGTATGTTTTCACCCCATCATATTGCGGTAATGCCCGTATTTAATGGGCATAAAGGCTATATTTCAGGTCCACTCACCTTCTTCTGCTCTGTTAGTGAAATGATGTTCAAGAGTCGGTACTTTTTCCTGAGTGTACAGTCTCCTAACACAAAGGGTGTATTACACAAAACTCTGTATGCACTAAATTGTATTTATGTTACTGTACTGTGTTTGTCTGTGTGGAAAAATGCAGAAGGAAAATGTTACTTTCAAATGATGGGGATGCTATGTGACACACACAGATAATCACAGGTGCCTTAAGTTAAATCAGGTGTTTCAGGCAGTGAACTGATGTCATTGATGTAAATATTAAGGTTTGTATTATATCTGGCCAAAAATAATGGACAGTCTGGGTATTGTCTGAGAAATGAGACAGCTGTGAGGCAATTGTTCCTGTTGCATAATCAGAAATTAACCTCAGTGCAGCTTCTCTTCCCAGCTGCTTTTGTCCTTCACATTCCACAAGTGTTTTTTGCTCAACTGTGGGAGAAAAGCAGAGACTGGCCTGAACAAGACATATCCGTTCAAACCACCTACGCTACAGAGATTTTCCTTTTCCGCTTTTTACCTTTGGGATTGTTACATGAGCGTGTTGTCCCTGTGCCTGTGTGGGTTCTCTCTGGGTACTCCGGCTTCTTCCCACAGCTTAAAACAAATCAAATCAAACGTATTTATATAGCACTTTATAAACAACATCCAGCTGACCAAAGTACTTTACATGGCAGAATAAAATCACAATAAATAACTAAAATTGAATAAATAAGATCAGTTCAAAAAATAAAACAGCACAATAACACGGACACACAGATGACACACAGAAGAGTTTACTGTGAAATGTACTTACTGTATAGTATGTTTTCACCCCATCATATTGCGGTAATGCCCGTATTTAATGGGCATAAAGGCTATATTTCAGGTCCACTCACCTTCTTCTGCTCTGTTAGTGAAATGATGTTCAAGAGTCGGTACTTTTTCCTGAGTGTACAGTCTCCTAACACAAAGGGTGTATTACACAAAACTCTGTATGCACTAAATTGTATTTATGTTACTGTACTGTGTTTGTCTGTGTGGAAAAATGCAGAAGGAAAATGTTACTTTCAAATGATGAGGATGCTATGTGACACACACAGATAATCACAGGTGCCTTAAGTTAAATCAGATGTTTCAGGCAGTGAACTGATGTCATTGATGTAAATATTAAGGTTTGTATTATATCTGGCCAAAAATGATGGACAGTCTGGGTATTGTCTGAGAAATGAGACAGCTGTGAGGCAATTGTTCCTGTTGCATAATCAGAAATTAACCTCAGTGCAGCTTCTCTTCCCAGCTGCTTTTGTCCTTCACATTCCACAAGTGTTTTTTGCTCAACTGTGGGAGAAAAGCAGAGACTGGCCTGAACAAGACATATCCGTTCAAACCACCTACGCTACAGAGATTTTCCTTTTCCGCTTTTTACCTTTGGGATTGTTACATGAGCGTGTTGTCCCTGTGCCTGTGTGGGTTCTCTCTGGGTACTCCGGCTTCTTCCCACAGCTTAAAACAAATCAAATCAAACGTATTTATATAGCACTTTATAAACAACATCCAGCTGACCAAAGTACTTTACATGGCAGAATAAAATCACAATAAATAACTAACATTGAATAAATAAGATCAGTTCAAAAAATAAAACAGCACAATAACACGGACACACAGATGACACACATTCAATAGATTAAAATTAAAAGGAATGCATCAGGCCCTACTGTGTATTAAAAGCCAAGCCAAGTAAATATGTTTTAAGCAATGATTTAAAAGTAATCAGGTCAGTAGCTGATCCAACATTAAAAGGTAGACTATTCCACAATTTAGGGATGATCCAAAAAGCAAGATCACCCCAGTGTTTATATCTGGCCCTGGGAACCTCTAAAAGCAACAGGCTTGAAGCTCTGAGGGACCTTGTAGCTTTGTGCCAATGCACTAATTCCATGAGGTAAAATAGAGCCAAACCATTAAGAGCCTTAAAAACAAAAATCAATAACTTAAAATCAATTCTAAAACGGACTGGAAGCCAGTGGAGAGAAGCCAGTACTGAGGTTATATGCTCAAATTTTCTGGTACTTGTCAAAAGACGAGCAGCAGCGTTTTGCACCTTTGGAGACGAGTGAGGGAGGACTGGTTAACACCATAGTATAGAGCATTGCAATAATCAAGTCGAGAAGAAGCATCTCAGAATCTCAAAATCATTAAAAGAAAGGAATTTCCCCTAGGAGTGAGTCTGAGTGTGTGTGGTTGTCTGTCCACATGTCAGCCCTGTGACAGACTGGCGACCTGTCCAGGGTGGAGCCCGTCTCTCGCCCTATGTCAGCTGGGATTGGCTCCAACCCCCCGTGCCCCTGTTCAGGAATAAGCAGTATAGATGATGGATGGATGGACTGATGCATGAACTTTAAAGGCCTTTTTAAAATTGGTAAGTTAGGTTAATGTCTTCCATGGTTTTGCAAGATGTGAAAACACTTTAGGAAAGTTTTTCTTATGTGAAGTGTTTAGTGAAACTCAGATTAACTCCAGCTGCTGTGACCTGAATACACACAGTAGCAAAAGTGATGTTTTGGAAGTGAAAGCAGAGTATGTGAGTCAAACAACAAGATATTTTTCATTAGAAATCTACTGAGCCATGAAATAATAATGTGAAAGCTACTGAACACGAGACACAGAAAACAAAACAACAAAAGTGGTGAGAAGTTTGGATCATGTTATCATCTCCAACATACTCCTTTTGGATAAGGGCAAGGACTAAATAAACACTATAACAATTAAATGTATGAATTAGATAGTGAGCTACACTTACACTTACAAATGTAAGATTAACCCCTTGAATTTGGAATTTTCCCATGGTAATTTTCTCTGAAGTGAATTTAAAGAAATAAAAAGTTCACATTAAAGTGGCAAGCCTCAGCTTTAATTTTTGCAGGTTTACATCAGTATAGAAAGAAGTGTGTGGCAGATATAGCCATTGTTCCTCATAGTGCCCAAATTGAAAGGGCTCAAAACACTTGGTTACTAAATGTTTCTTGGGCAACTGTGTGTTGTTTCAGTGTTAGTTCATGCACAAAAGAGTTCACAAGTGGCTCAGGGTTGAGTGAGAAAAGCCATTTAGACTGAGGTGGAGTTGTCTGTCAATATGAGGAGTAAAGAGGTGACGGTGCATGGGAAGAAAATAATATTGAAGCACAAATAAAGCAAACACTAATCAGAGAGCTATCAAAGGGAGTTGGTTTGCTAAAATCAACAGTTGGGTTCATTCTAAAAAAAAGACATACTTGCACAGGATCATTAGCATGGTGAAAAAAAAACTTTTATAACTGCAGAGCAAGTCAAGGATGCTCTCCAGGATGTAGGCATATGAGACATTTCCTTGTGCATGTTTGCAATGAATAAAGATTTCATGACCACCTCAGAGGATTTACCACAAGTTGCAAACCCCTGGTAAGCCTCAGAAAACAGAAAGGTCAGGCTGTGGTTTGTAAAACAGAAATTGGTCAAATTGTGAGACAAATTATATGGATTAATGAAATAAAAGCACTGGGAGAGCATCACATGGTAACAGCTATGGACCAAAGAGTTCAAGAAATTGTACACAAATTGTTAAATATGAGGCTTTTGCTTAACTTTATGAGTATCTGACCAGTTACTTTTGAATCCCTAAACTTTGGGCACTTGTTATTGTCTGTGACTTGACACTTTAATGTAGCATGCATTATTTGGTTTCACATTGAATGAGCCTAAAAAACAAAAACCTCTGTTTAGAAACATGAACAATTTTAATACTATGAGTACAAACAATCCATCTTGTTTCATACTCCCCCCAACAGATTCTAAAACAAGCGTTTTGAGCGTCACCTGCTCAAAATGCTTTGTCTATCGTGCAAAAGTGTGCTTTTTCATCAATCATTGTGTCAGAGGCAGCAGAATCCCATGTCATTTCCTCAGCAATGTGAAGGTGACATGCAAAACTATTAGTCATGTTGTCAGTAGAACATCATACTCAGTTTTTGTTATTTACTGTAAACTATACTCAACTCAGGTTCTGATAACTAGAAACCACTAAATTACCATACTGGTGTGTGTCATAATTTACAGTGTCCCTCCAGTAAAAAAAAGAAATGATTCTTGCAAATCATTGTGCATCAACCAGGTGTTACAGTAATTTACATGGTAAGAATAGATAATTTTCTGAATGATTCCATCTAACCTCATCTAACCAATCACCATCGCCCCACGTTACAGTATATGGAAGAATCGAAACAAAAGATCAGACTGTACT
>NW_018127882.1:5618280-5618625 GCF_001952655.1 Monopterus albus | reverse complement strand
TGCCCAGCTTAGCCGCCATGTGTTGGAGTTTACCCCGGTGAACGAGAGGGTTGCTTCCCGGCGCCTTCTGGTGGGCGATAGGTTTCTCACTGCCGTTTGTGCCTACGGGCCGAATGGCAGTGTAAAGTACCCAGCCGTCTTGGAGTCCCTGGGAGGGGTGCTGAAAAAGGCCCCGACTGGGGACTCCGTTGTTCTACTGGGGGACTTCAACGCCCACGTGGGCAGCGACAGTGACGCCTGGAGGGGCGTGATTGAGAGGAACGGCCCCCCCGGTCTGAACTCGAGTGGTGTCTTGTTATTGGACTTCTGTGCTAGCCACAGTTTGTCCATAACGAACACCATGTT
>NW_018127882.1:5612781-5616990 GCF_001952655.1 Monopterus albus | reverse complement strand
CAACTTTTTGATGATATTCTAATTATATGACCAGCACCTGTATGTGGCTGATGATCATAAACCTTCCACCGTCAAGCCGAGAAAAACTCTTCAATTGGGTTCAGGAATGGGGAGTAGGGTGGAAGGAATTCAATCAGCATCCTGCGGTGGTGGACAAACCACTGCCTGATGTTGTCAGAGCGATGGAAACTGACATTATCACAAATTACTACATACTTTGGTACATCATCTCGATTGAGGTCCCTCTCATCTTCAGGAATGACATTTCTATAGAGATTGTCTAAGAATGTAAGGAGATGCTGTGTGTTGTACGGTCCCATAATAGGAATATGAGCTAGCACACCTTGGTCTGACATAGCAGCACACATAGTGATGTTTCCTCCCCGTTGGCCTGGGACATCAACAGTAGCTCTCTGGTCGATTAGATTTCTACCACGCCTTCTGCCTTTGGCCAGGTTGAAGCCAGCCTCATCCAAGTATATGAAGTTGTGAGGTGGTTCTCTTCGTTAACGAAGGTGAAGACTCACCTGAGAGCAATTTCTCAATTCTGGACATATTTCTTAGCAAACATCTACTCACACTTTGTAGAAATCTGTACAGACATACAATTCTGAGAACATGTTCACTCATTTTGATAGTACAGACTTCCAACCTGAAAAAAAGACTAATTGGTTTGGTGGTTGTGACATTTCAGCTGAGAACCAGGACAAGTTATTTTGCACAGCTGGACAAAAGCAACAAGAATTGTCAAAAACAGCTGACAGATGTACAGAACCATTTGCATGTTGTCCAAAAGCAATTGCAATTTGATGAAAACAACAAGAAATTGCTGATATGATGTGAACAACTGACAACAGAATCTGACGGTTGAACGAGTAGTTCTGAGAAATGCAGTTCTGTTGTGAGAAATGAATGAAAGCGATAGAGAAAAACTGTAATGCAAGTGTCTAATGATGAAAGCTTACCAGCGCCTCCCTGTGGCCTCATTTCGTCAGGAAGTTGCACTCAGTATCCGGTCATGGAGGGCTCAGCTACTGCTCAGGTTAAAGAAATTGCATTGTAGTGTTGTAAGACTGTCTTAATAAATCATGCTATTTACATATTTTGGTCCTCAGCTTCGTCTGAGCTGCCAAAGACCCGGTGAGGGAGCCAGTTACGCACACGGTAAGAGGCACGATATCTCACCTGCAAAGCTGCTCAACACAACGCTCTGCCCTTATGTGACTGTCAAGTGTTTGACCCGTGTGTGCAAAATTAAAAGTTCAACCTGAAAAATCAAACATGCAGCACAGGCCACGTGTTGCAGCCTGCTCCAGTAGAAACCAACCGTCATGTTAAAACACATTTGATTTTGCCTCAGTGTCTCAGTCCAAGTCAAGTGTGACTGTGCAAGTTGCCACTTGTAGAGCAGGCGCCACAGATTCGGGTTAAAAAAAAGGAGGGCAAACATAATTAAAGTGACCTGAAAAGAAGATGAATCGTAATAATGCAAAGGATAAGTCACATCTTATTGTCTGTCCATGTTTGCGCATCGTGCTCTTGACATGTCGATCTCAGAAAGTTTGCATGTGTTGCTTCTTGAAATTCTCCTTGAAAGATGAATAGAGTATTTGGCGCTGAATGGAACGAGCGAAATGACATATTCTGGTGATTTTCATGTTTCACACTAGATGATAAGCCACAAGCTCCTCTCTGTGCTCAGAAAGAAATCTACCTCTGGGTTCACAAACAGGACCGTCAAGCTAATTAGAGCCGATTTTCTTAGTTTACAGTAAGTTGATATTGTGAGAGTTTGCATTTTTCCTCCTGACTGCTGGAAATGTGTGAGAAAATAACCTCTAATTAATTTCTAATCGGTGTCAGTCATGCTTGCTTCTGGTTCCCCTGTAGGAGGCAGGTTAATCAAATATTAATATCTAGGCCAAATGTACATTATGAAGTCATTGCTGACAGGGTTTGTCTTATACACTTCTATAAACACAGTCTTAAGATGTTCTGTGCTTTGTGGTCTGATTGGACATTGCTTTATCCAAAGAAACTAATTGTTCATGTCAGAGACGTCTTTACCAATCTATGGCCTTTGGTTTTAAATGAGGACATAATTCGTGTAAAAGAACGTTTTCTTTCTTCTTTTCCTTTAGTTTCTTTTTCAAGGTTTAATATTTTATAAGGAAACGGGGAGGTATAGATGTCCAGTCCGCCTGTAAGACACCATCAGGGGTGTTTTTGCCACTGGGAGAAGTGGTTTGAGCCTGAGGATCCACTCCTGAAATGGCTAAATGTACTTTTAATGGTTTACCAAAGAAAACAGGAGAAGTGACACCTGCCTGTTAATGGAGGTAGCTGCATTTGTTTTTAATATTAGGATGGTGATAATAATAGATAAAAATAACTTTGGGTCGCATTGTGTCAGCAAGCCATAGAAAACGGCGTTATAGGAAACATTCAAACAACTTATTAAACTGACTCTGTACATTGAACAGAAAATTATAATGAGACTGTTTGGAGCCTAAACACGTTCACGTCAAAAAGTCATTTTAAGAATACCAAAGGAATGAGATGTTCGTGCGCGGCCAACCAGCGTTTTGCATATTCTCTAAAAATATTCAAACCACTTGCATTTGTTTCGGTCAATAACAAGCAAACAAAATGTGAATTTAGTTGAAATCGACAATAAACTAGGCCAGGTGACTACCACGGCTGTTAACTGGATTAACTTTAATGGGCTTGTTTGGACGTGCACGTCTCCGTTCTGCAGGTCTGCTCGAGTCAGACGCAGTTTTAATCGACCATCATACACACAACACTGAATACAACTCTCGGTGTCCTCGGGCAGTGAAGATGTCTGTGGAGAGGGAGTGCAATCACTGATCGGATTCACGACATTTAGAGGACAAACGTGGTTTTATTTTATTCTTACAGGAATACAGAATGTGAAGCTCTGAGAAGTCTGTTCAGCTCCTTGCATCCATCATCACTAAATCTGACAAAGCAGTCTTGTTGTCCTCTATCGGCTTCAAATACTTTCCATCAGCTGAATGTTTGACACAAAATAGATATTTTTGTGCTTCTACTGTAAGTGCAGAGCTGAGTTGTTTTGAAATTGTTTATGCAGGTTTTCTGGGTGAACATTTATTGATTATCATCTCACAGCAATGTCACATTTTACTGCCTAAGCAGTCAAAAGAATATAATAAACAATTCCACAATAAAAATTATAAGTAAATGTGTAATTGAGGAGATATTCCTGTTAATAAATTTTAATATACACCATGCATTGATTGCACCTATTGATGCACCTACGCCTCAGCCTAAAGTGATGGATCTGTTGAGCATTGAACATTTTTTCTGTTTTTCCTCTTGTTTAGCAGAAATTTTAAGGCAGAGACGAAGGATTTCAAGGTTGCATGGACTTCAGTTTAATCGAAGAGGCTGAGAGTGGAGTGGAAGAGTGACACGCGGAGGAGAGAAGTTCATTATTCTGCTGAAAAGGAAACCAATGGCTTTTACAGTCGCCATGGTAACTGGCCTTTCTTTTGCCTTCAGACCTATGATAAGGTACTTCATAGCATTAAGCACAATTATTGCAAGGTTAAAGGGAAAATATTGCTTTGCAAATGCTAATAGATGATAGGTATTGATTGGCATGGTGATTTTTATAGAAGTGTGCCCCAGCTGTTTCACTGGCCGGACTCCTTGCAACTTTTAGTACAGTTTGAGCCACACTGGCTCAGTGGGCTTCAGTTGCTCTTGCATCTTTACTTCAGGCAAAAAAGAAAAACAAACAAACAAACAAACAAATGAAAAATACACTTGTGACAGGGAGAAGATGAAGACAGATTCAGCTGTGAAACTGAGATAAAACTGGAAAACTGTGAAAAACAAGCAAGTTGTGTTATTCTTTGATAAGAAAATAAATGAATGGCTGCAAGTTTTCCCACTCCCATTGTTGGAAAATGTCTCATAACGTAAATACTAAACACCCGCTGCTTCCTGTCATTAGCATGTCGTTCTGTTGTCAAGTGACCCTGGTCGCACTCTCACACAAAGGCGGGTCGGCCTTGGCAGCAGTGAGGTCAGCGCCAAGCACAAGTCGAGGCCATGGGGGGGGACGGCTGGCTGCTGGCAGTCTGCTTAGTTAGTGAGAGGATGGAGGATTAGTATAGTGGAGAGCATGGGAGCTGGTGTGTGTGTGTGTGTGTGTGTGTG
>NW_018127882.1:5603047-5607940 GCF_001952655.1 Monopterus albus | reverse complement strand
TTAACGAAGGTGAAGACTCACCTGAGAGCAATTTCTCAATTCTGGACATATTTCTTAGCAAACATCTACTCACACTTTGTAGAAATCTGTACAGACATACAATTCTGAGAACATGTTCACTCATTTTGATAGTACAGACTTCCAACCTGAAAAAAAAGACTAATTGGTTTGGTGGTTGTGACATTTCAGCTGAGAACCAGGACAAGTTATTTTGCACAGCTGGACAAAAGCAACAAGAATTGTCAGAAACAGCTGACAGATGTACAGAACCATTTGCATGTTGTCCAAAAGCAATTGCAATTTGATGAAAACAACAAGAAATTGCTGATATGATGTGAACAACTGACAACAGAATCTGACGGTTGAACGAGTAGTTCTGAGAAATGCAGTTCTGTTGTGAGAAATGAATGAAAGCGATAGAGAAAAACTGTAATGCAAGTGTCTAATGATGAAAGCTTACCAGCGCCTCCCTGTGGCCTCATTTCGTCAGGAAGTTGCACTCAGTATCCGGTCATGGAGGGCTCAGCTACTGCTCAGGTTAAAGAAATTGCATTGTAGTGTTGTAAGACTGTCTTAATAAATCATGCTATTTACATATTTTGGTCCTCAGCTTCGTCTGAGCTGCCAAAGACCCGGTGAGGGAGCCAGTTACGCACACGGTAAGAGGCACGATATCTCACCTGCAAAGCTGCTCAACACAACGCTCTGCCCTTATGTGACTGTCAAGTGTTTGACCCGTGTGTGCAAAATTAAAAGTTCAACCTGAAAAATCAAACATGCAGCACAGGCCACGTGTTGCAGCCTGCTCCAGTAGAAACCAACCGTCATGTTAAAACACATTTGATTTTGCCTCAGTGTCTCAGTCCAAGTCAAGTGTGACTGTGCAAGTTGCCACTTGTAGAGCAGGCGCCACAGATTCGGGTTAAAAAAAGGAGGGCAAACATAATTAAAGTGACCTGAAAAGAAGATGAATCGTAATAATGCAAAGGATAAGTCACATCTTATTGTCTGTCCATGTTTGCGCATCGTGCTCTTGACATGTCGATCTCAGAAAGTTTGCATGTGTTGCTTCTTGAAATTCTCCTTGAAAGATGAATAGAGTATTTGGCGCTGAATGGAACGAGCGAAATGACATATTTTGGTGATTTTCATGTTTCACACTAGATGATAAGCCACAAGCTCCTCTCTGTGCTCAGAAAGAAATCTACCTCTGGGTTCACAAACAGGACCGTCAAGCTAATTAGAGCCGATTTTCTTAGTTTACAGTAAGTTGATATTGTGAGAGTTTGCATTTTTCCTCCTGACTGCTGGAAATGTGTGAGAAAATAACCTCTAATTAATTTCTAATCGGTGTCAGTCATGCTTGCTTCTGGTTCCCCTGTAGGAGGCAGGTTAATCAAATATTAATATCTAGGCCAAATGTACATTATGAAGTCATTGCTGACAGGGTTTGTCTTATACACTTCTATAAACACAGTCTTAAGATGTTCTGTGCTTTGTGGTCTGATTGGACATTGCTTTATCCAAAGAAGCTAATTGTTCATGTCAGAGACGTCTTTACCAATCTATGGCCTTTGGTTTTAAATGAGGACATAATTCGTGTAAAAGAACGTTTTCTTTCTTCTTTTCCTTTAGTTTCTTTTTCAAGGTTTAATATTTTATAAGGAAACGGGGAGGTATAGATGTCCAGTCCGCCTGTAAGACACCATCAGGGGTGTTTTTGCCACTGGGAGAAGTGGTTTGAGCCTGAGGATCCACTCCTGAAATGGCTAAATGTACTTTTAATGGTTTACCAAAGAAAACAGGAGAAGTGACACCTGCCTGTTAATGGAGGTAGCTGCATTTGTTTTTAATATTAGGATGGTGATAATAATAGATAAAAATAACTTTGGGTCGCATTGTGTCAGCAAGTCATAGAAAACGGCGTTATAGGAAACATTCAAACAACTTATTAAACTGACTCTGTACATTGAACAGAAAATTATAATGAGACTGTTTGGAGCCTAAACACGTTCACGTCAAAAAGTCATTTTAAGAATACCAAAGGAATGAGATGTTCGTGCGCGGCCAACCAGCGTTTTGCATATTCTCTAAAAATATTCAAACCACTTGCATTTGTTTCGGTCAATAACAAGCAAACAAAATGTGAATTTAGTTGAAATCGACAATAAACTAGGCCAGGTGACTACCACGGCTGTTAACTGGATTAACTTTAATGGGCTTGTTTGGACGTGCACGTCTCCGTTCTGCAGGTCTGCTCGAGTCAGACGCAGCTTTAATCGACCATCATACACACAACACTGAATACAACTCTCGGTGTCCTCGGGCAGTGAAGATGTCTGTGGAGAGGGAGTGCAATCACTGATCGGATTCACGACATTTAGAGGACAAACGTGGTTTTATTTTATTCTTACAGGAATACAGAATGTGAAGCTCTGAGAAGTCTGTTCAGCTCCTTGCATCCATCATCACTAAATCTGACAAAGCAGTCTTGTTGTCCTCTATCGGCTTCAAATACTTTCCATCAGCTGAATGTTTGACACAAAATAGATATTTTTGTGCTTCTACTGTAAGTGCAGAGCTGAGTTGTTTTGAAATTGTTTATGCAGGTTTTCTGGGTGAACATTTATTGATTATCATCTCACAGCAATGTCACATTTTACTGCCTAAGCAGTCAAAAGAATATAATAAACAATTCCACAATAAAAATTATAAGTAAATGTGTAATTGAGGAGATATTCCTGTTAATAAATTTTAATATACACCATGCATTGATTGCACCTATTGATGCACCTACGCCTCAGCCTAAAGTGATGGATCTGTTGAGCATTGAACATTTTTTCTGTTTTTCCTCTTGTTTAGCAGAAATTTTAAGGCAGAGACGAAGGATTTCAAGGTTGCATGGACTTCAGTTTAATCGAAGAGGCTGAGAGTGGAGTGGAAGAGTGACACGCGGAGGAGAGAAGTTCATTATTCTGCTGAAAAGGAAACCAATGGCTTTTACAGTCGCCATGGTAACTGGCCTTTCTTTTGCCTTCAGACCTATGATAAGGTACTTCATAGCATTAAGCACAATTATTGCAAGGTTAAAGGGAAAATATTGCTTTCCAAATGCTAATAGATGATAGGTATTGATTGGCATGGTGATTTTTATAGAAGTGTGCCCCAGCTGTTTCACCGGCCGGACTCCTTGCAACTTTTAGTACAGTTTGAGCCACACTGGCTCAGTGGGCTTCAGTTGCTCTTGCATCTTTACTTCAGGCAAAAAAGAAAAACAAACAAACAAACAAACAAATGAAAAATACACTTGTGACAGGGAGAAGATGAAGACAGATTCAGCTGTGAAACTGAGATAAAACTGGAAAACTGTGAAAAACAAGCAAGTTGTGTTATTCTTTGATAAGAAAATAAATGAATGGCTGCAAGTTTTCCCACTCCCATTGTTGGAAAATGTCTCATAACGTAAATACTAAACACCCGCTGCTTCCTGTCATTAGCATGTCGTTCTGTTGTCAAGTGACCCTGGTCGCACTCTCACACAAAGGCGGGTCGGCCTTGGCAGCAGTGAGGTCAGCGCCAAGCACAAGTCGAGGCCATGGGGGGGGACGGCTGGCTGCTGGCAGTCTGCTTAGTTAGTGAGAGGATGGAGGATTAGTATAGTGGAGAGCATGGGAGCTGGTGTGTGTGTGTGTGTGTGTGTGTGAAGGGATAGAGTGGTGGGGGGGCAAATTGTTTTAACCCCTATTACAGCAACTGCGTAGCGCTTCTCTTATCTAGGCTGCTGCAGCCACTCATTAATATTCTGTACATATGGCAGTGCTTTCTGTATCATTGTCTGTTAATGGGAGGGATAATCGCTCATTCAATTATCAGGCAGTCAGCAAAAGACCAACCGTGCCTGCACACCCCTGGTTCACACAGTGGCACAGCCCAAAACAGAGGTGTGCCAGTGAGAAGGTGAGAGCGATAGCGGGGATTACAACATATTAGCCTCTCTAATAAGTCGGGCACTGGGAATGATGTGAAGCAAACAGAGACGTGGTGGCGAAGAGGAAATAGAACTTTGTAGCAACAAAGCAGCGAGGGCGGTATCTTAAACTCTCTGCCTATTCAACTTAAAAGCAACACTGTCTTACACATCAGTGTCACGGCCGTGGTCCACGTGAAGGTTTCTGAGAGCAGTTTATGCTTTTAAACACTGAAACTTCTCCTTTGTGGCAATGACCTGTGGTCAGAAAAAACTGTCAGTAGCTCTGTGATAGACTCTGATGAAAGCTTGACCCTGAAGTCTGCAGGCCAAAGATCTGTGAAGTGATCAAATGTAGCGTTCATCCCTATTGATCTGCGCTTTGTGGCCTCGGGACCCTGCTCTGTCTGCCTCCCTGCTGCCGAGGCCACAGCCTGGATTCAGGGGGTTACTGATGATAACATGACCTCTGGCTGTTTTGGCTCGAAGAGACCTTGTTGACTCAACAGGAACACGCACACAGAAAGAGGGGGAGAAGGAAAGAGGGAGCGGTGGAGTAAGGTTGTGTAGTTATCCGGTGCACTGAGTTTCTTCTGGAGTTGCTCCACAAGATTGGAGTGCAGGACTGCTGCAAGCGGGGGTGTTTTGAGGGAGTGTGAAAAAGATAGGAGGTGAAATGTTAACAGAATCTTATAAAATCCCTAGTTTGATAAATTTTCGCATTCTGAATGAACCGAAGGCGGCTGTGGCTGTGGAGGGCCTTTGTTGGAGGTCCCATTTTCTCTGGCAGAGCAGCGCGCTCACAGGGTCAGCGAAGTTACGAAAGTAATTAAAGCTTGGTGATTCACTGCCTGCTGCAGAGAAAAGAAAGCAAGCTGTCATTCTGATTTAGAAAAATAAATTACAATTTTAATAATGGGGGAGGA
>NW_018127882.1:5587039-5602974 GCF_001952655.1 Monopterus albus | reverse complement strand
GGGGGTTGCTGGCTGCCTACTTATCAATAGTTGCAATTTTTTTGAAACCGCATCGGTAGTACATTGCGAGAGCACAAGTGCCCTTAAAAAAAGAAACCCCTGGAACATTAACATAGTGATTTCATGCGCATGGCAAAGGGCCTGAGCCAATATCAGAGAGGACTCAGCAGTCCTATTGTCTGCTGGGACTCTGGTCCCCTCTGATATGAAAATTCAATTATTTTATAACTAGATCTGGCGCAGCGTTTTGACAGTCGACAGTAGCGCCTTGCCAGCTGCATCAGTGTGGGGGACAGAGGCTCCTGATAGCGAGAGGGAGGCCTTTCAGACATTGACATGTTTTTGGGGGACAAGATTGCTTAAATGTGTTGCATTTAAGAACTGAAAGTTAATCTAATGCACTACCATTATCTCACTCAGGTAATTCCAATGCCATCCTCAATCTATGTTTACGCTCACGCACGCGCTCGCCTACGTGCACGCCCGTTCATTCTTCAGCACTTTGAATCTGATTCCCAAGCTCTCTGCAACCAAACAGGTTATGTATTTATTTATTTTTCAGCAGTGCATATTCTCAGGGAGCTGGAAACTAAAGTAGAAGTTGTTTTCTAAGAGACATCAGCAGTTAGAAATTCTGTAGGAAGCCATACAGGAAATGTGTCAAGAATCCTGTTCCCCCCCAAAAAAATAGTTTTCCATGTACTTTCATACTTTTGCATTGCTCAGTGCACATACTATATACATGGTGAAGTTATGTGCGTCACTGTGAAATGTGCAGTACGCTTCCCTCCCAGCTCTAAAACAAATATCTTTGCCTGAACAACGACAAAAGATTTCTATTAGTGTGCATGTTGTTTTTGTTCTCTCTTTTTTTTTTTATTGGAGTCCAGAATTTCATCTGTGTAAATGGCACATTAGTACAGACACCAAAACGTTTGAGGTGGTATCCTTGCAGACATGTAGGATGGCCTATTTTCTGAATTTATGGGACAAATCCTTTCATTACCTCTGTGGTCTATTGTGTGTGTTCTGAGGGGGGTCTGGTAAGATTAGGCAACAGGAAGCAGCCCCCTGGTATGGCCCTCTCCACTGAGACCCCACTGTGTTGTGCTTATTAACCCAGCCTGGGAGAAGACGTACCTGCCTCCCCTCATTAGGCCGCAGTGGAGTACGCGCTCAGCCCGCAGAAGAATAAAGCATTAATTAGTATTCTCTGCAGGGGGATCTGCCATTAGCACTTAATTAGCAGTAAGAGTACCATTCAGTCAGCCGGCCAGTTAGTGTCTAACACAATATGCTCTGTGTCTTTTTGCTGTGTGTCACGGTAAAACACTGATGAAAGACCTTGGTGTTTGTGCATGTGTGTGAGCACAGTGCTGCCTTTGTGCACACCTTCCATATATTCTTTTCAAAATGTCTTCTATTTTAATATGCATTTCATGAGGACAAAGATGTCACAGCTTGTTGTGTTTGTGATTTTATTCAGCAGAAATTTTCTTTTTTTGGTGAAGAGAGCTATACAAGCTGGTCTTAAGGCACAGTGAAGTCAACATGCCTCTATCCGTATCTCTATGAAGTTTAACTCTCTGTGCTGCCCTGTCGCTGCTGTTGACCTCCATTAGGGCAAATGCTGCATTCTCATCTGGCCCCACGCCTCAGCCTGGGGTGGTAAAGTAGGTGATTAGGGGGTTGATGTAAGCTTTTCCCATTGGTCTCAGGGAAGTTCCTTTGATCTGCTGTGTAGGCATTCTTCTCTCGTTTCTCTGTGTTCTCTGTCCAGTGCCGTCACCACCGAGGAGGACAAGGGAGGCTGTTAACCCACCTCTGTCTGCTCCTTGGCTTCACCCGTCCTCACTCTTCCCCTGTACTCATCCCTCCTCCTTCCCCACTGACAGCTATCGGAGGCTCATGCGGATGGTAACAGCGGTACCTTTCACTTCCCGAAATCTGAGAGGCGGAGAGCTGTCATTTGCCAATTTGGCCTGAATGGGGCGGACAGTGGATTGAATGTCGTTTTCCCACCAGGCTGCACCATCCAGACCAGCGGGGGAGGGAGGGGGATACGGGGAGCGGGGTGTAATGCTAGAGTAAAATTAGAGCTTTGATGGCAGCTAATAGTGTGTGATGGGTGGTGCTGACGTGGATTTCTAGTAAAGACGCCACAGGTTCCTTCTCCCTCTATCTCCCCCGTCACTTTGCCGCTCTCTCTCTCTGGCACACCTAGACTCTCAGGGCAGTGCCGTCGTTCTCCGAGCTGTAATTTCTCCCTGATCAATATAATTATACATCTCCAACTCCAAGCCTGCCTGTGTCAGAGGGCCAGACCGGTCCTGTTTCTCTGTGCACTACCTTTTCTTTCTCTTCTCAGGCACATGCCTGTTATCATTCTTCATGGGGATTTTACACTGGCTTACATACATTTTCCTGGAGACTCACCCCAACCTTAAACCAGATGGTCCCTTTAAAATTCAATGATTTCTACGATGAGATGTGAGCAGGCAGAGATTTAGTTCTAGACATCTTTGTGACACAGTAGAAGTGCTGTTCCCCTCTGCAGTTGGTGGTACTACTTTTGCATATACAGTGTCAGAGTATGTGGGAACAATAAGTAAAGCCAAAGAGTTAACTAATCAATAATTGTAATTTAATAAATAATTTAAGTATCTTATCTAATAAAAAGTCTTAAACATTTCCAAGGGGAAGTTATAAGCTTATTATAAACTGAAAGTGAGTGGATGTTTTAGCTGCTGACCAGGCAAAATACAACACCTTGGACTCTTGAATCATGAAATGACCATTTGATGCCTTTGTTGCAATAGTTTCCATCTTAGTAGGTTTATTGCAATTGTATATTAATCAGCAGGCAAGTAGAAATAATAAAATTAAACGCCTGTATAAGTGTTAAGTTGATTTTTATATTTAGCCTTGGAATATGAGGCGGCTTTTAAAGTTGAGATGGCAGTGCTGAGATGTAGTGAGTGGATAGATTTATGTTGTGCTGGGTGAGAAGGGTCCCAGATATCGCAGCAGTTTCATTTGAGGGTTTTTAAAACCCACATTAATCACTCAGGCCCTGAGCCGCCCCTCCCATCTTGAGACATGAGGATGCATGAAACATAACACTGGGACCTGCCCAAGGGCTACCAGGCACACAGTCACTCACGCACACATATACATTAGATGTTTTGATAGCTTCGGAGCCACAAGCGGTGCTGTGATGCTCTGACATATGGAAGGTTAAAGGCTTCTTAAATATCCATATCAATCTGCAAGCCTGTCAGCTTGACAATGACAGAAACAGAACACCATTAGTGGCGTCAGGCAGTATGATCCTCATCTGTGCAACATTAGAGGAATAGATGGCTCGCCGGAAGACATTCCTCCGGACGCTAGCCAAGCCAGTGCACGGATACTGAATTATGATTTTGACATTTTGATTGATAATATTTTACCATTATACCTAGATGTTGGGTTTGCCACATGTGAGCTCAGGTTTATTTTGTGGGTTGCTTCCTTGTTCGGATCAAACATCAGAAATCGGAATATCTGATTTAAAAATGGGTCTGATTGCACTGATTTTATTCTCCTGCTGTTCCTTGTTAATATGCTGGTGTGAGGTTGTTGCCCTCTTCCTGCTGCACAGAAACCATTGTGCTCTGCTCTCCTGGTATGGGAGATGCTTTGTTTTTTTGAGCTCTTTCACACCAGTACTCCCTCTTTTTAACACAATAGCCCTCTCTCCTCTCACCCAGCAAGTGGGAAGCTCCAGGTCAGTTTCCCTTGCCAAGTTTTGCAGGCTGCCATGTTGTCTATTCTGCTCAGCTATTTAAAAAATGTTGAATATCAACAATGGCTTTCACTGGTGCATTGTCAACTTTTGTATGAAGCAATCTTGGTTGAATGAGATGGGTCCCAGAGCAGGGAGAGCTCAGCTGCAGTGTGCACTACCACACCAGTCAGTGCCCAGCTCTCCTGCTCTTTGGGTTTCTGTGCTGCAGTGGGAGCTGCCGTAGTGGTGCTCCCGTCTGAGCTGTCGTGGTTTGAGTGCTGGCTGAGGCTCTGGGCTGTGGGTGTCACTGCTGTCTTCCAGTCCACTGTCCTGCTCCCGGGCCTGCTGACAACCAGCTGTTGAAGGTGTGTCTAAACAGGAGGGATCAGGAAGAAGCAGCAGCAGCAGCAGACTGGGAGTCAGAGTCAGAGTTGGGTGAGTGTCCTCAATTTTCTGACCAGAGTGGGAGGAGGTTAGTAGTAAAGAGGGAGGGGGCATTCAGGAAGCTGGAGCTCTGTGAGTTGTGTTTACACAGTCTGTTCACATATTGGTTAGAGCGTGTTATTTATTCAGCCAAAATGATTTTATTTGTAAAGACATCACCTGTTGATCCAAGTGTCAGGAGAATTAAAAACTATGAAGGGAGATCAGTGTAGTAGAAGTTTGGTTGTATGAACACAAACTATAAAACTCACAGTTTTGCTGTCCTGTTGTAAAAATACTGACATAGACTCAGAAAGTCAGAACTTTACCCAGTCTATATTTCTTTATTTGCACAGTGCACTCTATAGCCATTTTGACACTTTAACAATGTTGAAACCCTAAAGGCTTGATGCATCAGTGACTTTATGCTGAGCTCTGTGTGTTTGCACAAGCAGTACATTTATGTCTGTGTAAGTGAAGAGCAAGAATGAGAGCTTGCTTCCAGATAATAGTAGCTTAGGCTCTTTGTCCCGCTGTCAGCCAGGAGAGGAACGAAGCTGGAAATCGCTCCAATCCAGTGGCAACATCGTGTACGTTTCATTGACATATCAGTCTATGGGGCAATGAGCCGTCGCCTCTGCACACCTCGGGTGTGTGTGTGTGTGTGTGTGTGTGTGTGTACAAATAGGTGGCACATCCAGGTAGTTCTTTATTTGTTATGTTGGTTAAAAGCAAAAGTCGATATAAGCGGATTACAAGGTATTTTTGTGTGTCACAGTAGACTGAACCTGGAGGCTGTAACATTATTTATTTTTGTCTTTCTTTTGGTTAGACACTAACATTTAATATTACACAGGACAACTTGAAGGGTGCAGTTTGGGTGATGCCAAATTAAGTTGAAAACACATTTTATCTTATCTTTCCATAAGGTAATAGCTTGTAGTTTCATGATATTTGGTAGAGAAATTAAATTTATTTGTCACAACCAAAATTGCTTAGTGCTGTTTTTAAAAGTGGTTTAAGTGTAACCTTGCAAAAATATATTTTTTAAATATTTTCCTGAAAGGTCCAGCCATTCTAGAAAACAGAGCTGAGACACTGTCCCTTCTCGAGGACCTGTGCTGTCCTCTGTCTCACCTCTCTGAGCTCAAGCCTAGGCAAGGTGACCAAATTCATCTCAGGCCAGCCCATCCATTACCTTGTCAACACAGCCAGCTTAGTTTGCTCTTCTCCCAGAAGACTGACTCTAATGTAATGTGCAATAATCACCACACTCATCTCATCATGCTCAAGGTAATTAATATATTTAGAGGGCGATGGCTAACTCTTAATTAAATTATGCCTCTTTTAATGAGACCTTGCCCGGGGCTAAATTTATTACCACTATCTGCTTTATCATGTGCTCGGCACGCAATAGAGATATCTCATTTTCTCCCAAATCACAGCTAGATTACACATAATGGCACCCATGATTTATATATCAATTTATGCTTGTTTGTTTCTTTATTTAAGATTTAATAAATCACCTCTTATAATTACCTCACCTAGTTTTGAGTCCTTAAAAGGCCCAATTTCTGCAATTAATGCTCAGGGCTGTATCACTTTTACATATTCATTTTAGAGGAGAATACAGATAACAACTTGGTGGCATTAATCATATTACAAAATTGGGCATATTTAATTAATTAAAGTTACACTGCAAATTAATTGTGTATTCTCTCAATATTATCTTAAACTAATGAAGGATTGACAAAGGGGCTGTTTCATTTTTTTTTAAAAAGAGGCAAGATTAGTGGGATCTCAATTATAGCTAAAACAAAAGAGGGCTGCTTGCTTGGGCATGGTGCAAAGCCAGAAGTGGCGATTCAGCACTTTCTTCCAAACAAAAACCGGAGAAAGTTCCCATTGTTTTTGGAAAAACTGAACATGGCAATGATTCAAAAGATACATGGGAAATAATGAGCACTGTAATTAGCCAGTCGAGCAATAACTGTATTTAAAACGATCATCGTATAGAGGTGCTTGATAATGCCATTCACATCTGTTTGCTGACAGACTATCATTACTTTAACAGCGAAGCAAAACAAAAAAGCATCTCGAGGCCCAGTTTATCCTGCATTTCTTTTTTTGCTGCACATATACAACATTTGGTTTGAGTACATCTCTTAATACTCTGAAAACTATTGTGTGGCCAGCTCCTGAAACTGGCAAATGAGATGTAATATGATGTCTCTATAGGGTAAAGGATGATTGTGCAAATTAGAGGTTCAAGTGTGAGCTCAGCTTTGTCTGAGGAAGTTTAGACAGGAGACTTTGTTCCTGAGCAAACACAGAAGGGATCACGTTGCGCTTAATCTGGCCTCACCCAGTGGCTCAGAAGCAAAACCATATTTATTGAAAATTTTCGCTTAATTTAAACTGAATTGATATTAGCTCTCAGTGGATAGGAGCTTATAATTTACACTAATTTAGTATTTTATTTTTCATTTAACGCATCATATACCAAATATGTTTCTCCTAATTTGTTAAGTAAACGTAAGGAGTCTTTGTCTAAGAAATGACTTCAAGGAGCTAATAATCACTGTATATTCATTTAAAAATGCTCTGCTGTGATATAATTTAATTTGCTTTTAGCTTCATTAGTCAGTAACCACAGCAAAAAGTGCTTGTGCCAATTATGGGAACTCCAAGGGTCAGTGAGTATATGAATTTTTAACTGCACACTGCTGCACGTGATTATATTAAGTGGTCTTGTAACAATGATTAACCCCAGATGTGTGCGTCTGTGTGTGATTTTTGCATTACGCGTTGAGCATACTTGATCAAGTGTGTTTGAATTGCGCATCCCTAAATGATAAGCAGCTCCATCCAAAGAGGGACGAGGGTGAGGCGATGAAGTGAAAAACTATTCCCTTGACTAAGTGAGATGGAGCAGAGCGTTGGGTGGTCACGCCTTGTCTGTTCATGACAGTGGCGGGTCAAAGAGATTACACTGGGTCTGTGTCAGCAGCCTTGGCCTGGTTCACAGAGGAGCATAATGAGGAAAGACATGCTTGGCCTGCTGGGGAGAAAAAGAGGCTCAAGTTTGGAACACTCAGCTGCGAGAGGAAAACAGCTTTTTGCTTGTTGTTTTACAAGCAGAGGTCAATAAGTAAGACGCTCTGCGACACTGGAGGCAAGAATGCCATGTTCTCCATTAGTGCCGAGTCCTCCTGACAGACTAGAGCTCTCCTGAAAAATAAAAAAGCAACTGTCCTCTGAGTGTTGTGTTTTTTCTTTCTTCTTTTGAAGGTTCGAGTGACAGTCCCTTCACCTAATGATTAGATGCTTTCACTGCCCCAGATGAGCCCACATTAAGAGACGATCCCGACTTGTGGTGAGTTTATGGCTTCATCCTTTCCCCATGACTAAAGTTCCATATACAGCAGGTCTGTAATGGCACAGTCACATTTCTTTTGAAGAGCAGTCCCTGCTTTTTATTCATTCTCTGTCTTCTCCCTTCTCTCTGTCAAAAGGCAGTGAACACATACTTAAAACCACCAGTTTACACATAATCCGCAACAAATCTGATGATAAATTTCAAGATTTGGCCGTCCTTTATTTGGATCAAAATTGCACAGTGTTTTGTGAAACATTTATTCTTTCAACACAATAAAAAGTAGCTTAGTAGGATGTTTTAAAAGACTCTTCAGGTATTTCCCATTTCTATTAATTTGCTGTTTGCTGCTCAGAGTTTCATTACTCCATCGAACAGCAGAGTGCAGAAATATTCTCATTTTATTATTCATGAGAAGAGTCTATAACTGTGATAAGGTTGATAACTAAACCAAAACTCATGAAGGTGAAGCTTCAAAACCAGATCTACCAAGCAGCAGCTTTACCCCAAATTAAGTTTTATGATACCTGTTGCTGGACCAGCTCATAATGTTCATGTCTGAATTTTCCAAAGCAGCATTCACAAATAAAAATACATTTAGAAGAAAACTTTAAAAAAAAATTTACTTCAGTAATTTTCACACACAAAAACGTGAGACTCAACCAGATGACATAAAACCTGTCAGTTTAAAGGATTTTTTTCCCCAATAAATAAATAACTACGTCTAAGATCCAACAGAGTAAAATTGTGTCCTCAGCCATGACTCTAAAATTATACACAGACATTAAACATTTAAAGTTATTTTTGGTTCATAATTTTTGTATGGATGACAACTTTTATGGACCAAATAAGTCAAATTACCACCAGGAACACTGCTTTGTGAAATAAAGAGGTGATAATAGCAGCACTTTTATTCCTTTAAATGACCCGTGAATATTATTTTACCTGTGTTGATCTGGGAGGACGCAACCATTCACGCCGACACAATAGAAACAGCAGACCGTGCGTAAATTGCATCGTCATTTGCATTCCTGGTCCAAAAAATCATGCAAATCTTAATGAGACAGTCTCCATTGTGACTGTAACTGAAAACCCATTCTTTATTAATTACTGTTTCTGAAAGGCCATGTCCGCAGTCGCTGAGCTGAAACAAAAAAGTTATTGATTCTGAGGTCGTGGGGTTTAAAGTGGACGCGTAAAATAATATGTTGTGCGTCTTGAGATGCGACTTTCGATTAAAAAAAAAAATCTCTCTCCATATGTTGGCAGATAAACATAAAGCTGGTAAACGCAGGCTATAACATTACAAAGGCAATAAATCTCAAGGCATTATCAGGCAGTCGTTTGCAGTTGAATGGCAGACATGCAGCGCCTGTGTCCTGTGGTGTAATATTAAAGTTGAGCGTCATAAATTCAACTAGTCTGCTTTACTGACAGTCGAGCACACGATGGTAACGTTATGACTGTTTTCGGAGATGGGATTCATGTGTTTCGGTTTCTAGTTAGTAGACCTGAATAGATTTTAATTCCCCTAAATCTCTTTGCAAATTTGTTTGCTTTATTTTCTAAGCCCAAAGGCCACAATCAGACCAATTCTTCAAACAAATGTCTTTATCTGACTTACGTCAAACATCGCCACTGGATTTAATGCTGTATCAACATAAATGTTAAATTTAAACAAAATGTTGGCTTTTAATAATCCGAAACTGTTTTATTGTAAGGAAACGCACTAAAATGCAGTGAATCGTTCCTCAGAAAACCAGGAGGAAAATCTGTTTTCACGTTACCTGCACATGCGCAATTCGTACTTTTTAAAATAAAGATCATTACATGATCTGTATGGAGCTGATTGCATGCAGGTTATAGCCTCCCATCAGGACATCCACATATTTCCTAGCACTCAACAGTGGGCTCCTGCAGCCGCGCCCAGAGCCCCTCTAGGCTGAGTCTGAATCGGAGCAGACTGTGCTGGTGGTCCTCGGTTCCTTAATTAGGAAATTAGCTGCACAGAGGCCCTCATTACCAAACTCAGGGTTACTCCTGGTACCCCCTCCCTTTGCCCCCTTCTCTCTCTGCTACCGGTCCATTTCCATAAGAAGATTACAAGCGGATCAGTATGAAGATCTGCCCAGATAAACAAATAACTGGTCCCTGAGAATTAGACGGCGACTAATTGGACGTTAGTTTTACTGCTCTTGCTGTGTTTGCAACGCCCCATTGAACGTGAAAATTAAATTCATGAAGTGATGTCTCTTTTCAGCTGATTTACTACAACTGTGTGGCTGAGGGGCCACGGGCTCTCCCTCCTTTAAGATAACAAACCATTGTTTATTTTATTTGTGTCGTCTCATTTTAAAAGTCATAAATATTATGGACACGTTCTGTTCTTGTGTGCCTGTTATAAATATCTCTAACGGTCCTAAATACATCTTCTAACCTTAATGCAGTATGCTTTTATTTAAAAATTGTTTAGTTCTACTTTGTAAACGGAAGCTTTCATTCATTCTTTGGAGGAAAAAAGCGCAACAGTCATTGACAGACTTAGCGGTTCGTTGATAATTTCATCGAAACAGCTTAGCTGATCTTGAATCAGTGACTTCAGCTAAACTGGTTTCTGCGTTTTCATCTCTGCTCTCTGCAGCAGTAATTAATGATACATTGAGAAAAAAAAACCCAAGGTCGGAGTACCGCCCTGCATCTATAAATAAGGGAGGTGCACATTCAGCGCTCCGGGAGGTGAAACGCTCTAAAATGCACATACCAGAACGATCCCAGCAGAGCCCATCTAAATAAGGTGCTAATAGTCGTTTTCGATGAGCGATTCTCTCGTTGTCATTAGCAGGTGTGAGCGATTGGTTTCAGCGGCACAGCGGCTGTCAGCTGGTTTGTGGGGACACGGATGCAAATGAAGGCCACTCCACTGCAATGATTTTAATAACCTTTAACACCGCCGACAGAAAAACGAGTCAGCAGACGATTTCTAGGGTCTCTGCTAGGGTTTCTAGCAGTCACTCGCATGCGAGACAGCTCTTTGCCAGTGTCAAAGCAAACTTTTCCTCAGGGACTGAAAAGATGGCCCGTCCCCTCCACAAGAGGTCGTTGATGTATTAAGGTTTTGCATTGTGGGAACGTTAACGCTGCAGAAACAAGCAGACGGCCGTGCCACTAATTTAATTTTCTTTACAAGAGACTCACAGTTTTATATTAGTGTAAGTCTTATTCTGTTTCATTAAAACATTCTCTCCCTCTCTCTCTGTGTGTATATTATATGTAATGCTTACATGTATTTTAAAATATGAATTAGGCCTGTACCAACCCCATCTCCAGCGGTGAAGGATGCTGTAGATCTCTACAGCAGTAAAAAGAGACCACAAAACTCCCGAGAACAACTTCTGAGCAGGTGGTTCACAAAGGACCCCATGGAAAAAAAATGTTATATACACCAATGTGCTGACTAGTTTGTTTTTTTAGATACTGGCAAAATATGTTGTGAAGTTCTAATAGAAGAAAAGCAATGAAACATGTTTGAAAGAACAGAGAGATTAAACCGTTTTTCTCTGCCAAGGATACATTTTATTCCAATATTCCAGCTTCTAGCAAAAAGTGAAAGGTGGAAGATTGGAGTAAAATGTGCCCAGTGGTTTTAGCTGGGTTTGGCCTGCAGGAATCTGCCCCTCTAATTAATTTACTGACATTAAGACTAGCATGGCCAACATACAGCCTGTACTCTTATACGGTTATACACATTCTTTTGCATGTTTTACTCCCAGTCCTATATATTTGAGTCTCAAATGTACATAGGCATTCACAAAATGACCTAATTTTGGGTTTAATTTGTTCCAAAAATAATGTTGAGGCATTTTCCAATTAACCACTCATCTCCCTTCTCAGACTGTGAAGGCTGTAAATAATATTTTGCCTTATGGCTGCTGTTTTAAAACTTTACATCTCCCTCCTCCTCCTCTGAACAAAACACAGCGCTGTGTGCTCCGGTTGGTCACACGGTAGAATATAGGAGCTGCTCCCTGATTGGCTGCCTGCTCCTGATTGTCATACTGCCAATCCACATCACATGGTCCGGCCTATTAACAGATGAGCTTGGCGAACAAGTTTACAGACTTCAGTTTCAGAGCCGTGGGGGACAGAGCAGCTTCGAGCAGAGCGAAACCAGAAGCACCTGCAGACACATTTGCCTGTTTAGGCAGAACTTTTTTTTCCCCATCTGCTTATGAGACTGGTCAGTACCTCTACCTCTTTGACTTTTGGCGCTGTTTTGTGAACTTTTTTTATGTGCCTGTGAGTGAACACTAAAAGCCGCCTGAATGTATAACATGATGGAAACCGAGATCAAGTCCCCGCTCCCGCAGCCGAACTCAGGCTCGGCACCGGGCTCAAAGAACAACAATGCCAGCGACCAGGAGCGGGTGAAGCGGCCCATGAACGCCTTCATGGTCTGGTCCCGGGGACAGCGGAGGAAGATGGCACAAGAAAATCCAAAAATGCACAACTCTGAAATCAGCAAGCGGCTTGGTGCTGACTGGAAACTTCTGACTGACGCTGAAAAGAGGCCATTCATCGACGAGGCCAAGCGTCTACGCGCTATGCACATGAAGGAGCACCCGGATTATAAATACCGTCCTCGCAGGAAGACCAAGACCTTGCTCAAGAAAGACAAGTATTCTTTGCCCGGGGGACTGTTGGCGCCAGGAGCCAATGCCGTCAACAACTCAGTGTCGGTGGGGCAGCGGATGGACGGTTACGCGCACATGAATGGCTGGACAAACAGTGCGTACTCCCTCATGCAGGATCAGTTGGCCTACCCGCAACATCACAGCATGAACAGCCCTCAGATTCAGCAGATGCACCGGTACGAGATGGCAGGGCTCCAGTACCCGATGATGTCCTCGGCGCAGACCTACATGAACGCAGCTTCCACGTACAGCATGTCTCCAGCGTACACGCAGCAGAACACCAACACCATGGGACTGACCTCCATGGCTTCCGTCTGCAAGACCGAGCCAAGCTCGCCGCCGCCGGCCATCACGTCCCACTCTCAGCGGGCGTGTTTGGGGGACCTGAGGGATATGATAAGCATGTACCTGCCTCCCGGCGGCGACAGCGCGGAGCATTCCTCCCTGCAGAGCAGCCGGTTACACAGCGTCCATCCGCACTATCAGACCGCAGGGACTGGCGTCAATGGCACGCTACCTCTCACCCACATCTGAGAGCAGCACAAAGAAAAGACTTAAAACTTTTTTTTAAAAGAGTACTTCGGATACTTGAACTTTTTGGTTGCTAAAGAAACAACGTTTAACTGTTTGGCTCAAAAATATTTTCTCAACATCTTGAGTTATGTGTCAGCCCTGCGATGGATTGGCGACCTGTCCAGGGTGTACCCCGCCTTCGCCCGATTGCCGGCTGGGATTGGCTCCAGCCCCCCCCCGTGACCCCGTTCAGGGACTAAGCGGTAGAAATGAATGAATCTTGAGTTGTCCATTCTAAATGAATTTAAAGTGGATCGAAACTGAACGTTGAGCCCATCAGAGTAAATTGCATTGCAAAGAGGCTTTTTATCACAAGTAAAAGCAATCAACTTATGTAGAAGAATTGGACTTCTATATTTTAAATAATGCCATATTTTCACTCTATGAAAAGGCATGCGGTCTCATGAAGAGGCTGGTGTATTTCAGAAAAGCTGGATGGAAAGTCGGCTCATAAATGTTTACACTTGATTTGTAGAATGTCAGTCGTCTCCACTGTGTCCAAATTTTGTAGTCTTCCCTTCCCCCTCCCCCGGACCCATAGGTTAAAATGAAATGTTAAGACTGTGCGGGTCGCAAACACAAGTTTTATTTATAGTGTTCTTTTCCCTTTTAGCTTGCGAACCTGATGTTTTGTCACGTGAAAATATTCACATTCGTTTTTTTGTAAAATGTTCTGTTCTGTGATGGTTTTGGCAGTGTCATGTTTTCCCATTATCCCGAACGAAAAGGTTTATTTAAACTGACGTTTCTACATATTTTAAGACCATCCTCTATTCTTAAATGCTGAATAAATTTGTACGAAAACAAACATGATTTGTGACTCTGTCGTTTGTGTGTTTAAACGGGGTTTGGAAATGCGCATTTGAATGATTTTAGAATCTCTGGAGTGGTTGTCTCCCAAGGGAGCATCAAGAAATTATATATGTGACTCGAAAGGGGCTTAAAACGCACTGAATGACAGTCTGGTATATTTTTATTTTGTGACATTATCTCTTTGGTAAAACAGATTTTTCTTCCTGAACAGGGGCTAAGATAATTTGGTTTTCCAATTCTTTTTAAACCCTTAAAAACAGTAAGTTTATAATTGGATTTGCTGGAGTTAAGAATATATTTTGTTCATAATCCCTAGGCCTGTTTAATCTTATGTGATATTTCTGGGGAACATTTTTGGAATTTTGTAGAAAAATTCCTTTTCTCTTAAAAAAAAAAAATAAAAGTTGGTTTTTGCTTTATCAAGCTGTGACACTTAACTTTCCTTGAGGATCTCTCTCTCTCCAGTATTTACTTGAAGACAGACAAATCAGTGCACTGTTATCACTTTGTTTTCATATTTTACCACAACACTTAGATCATTTCTGCTTTTAAAATAAGTTTAATAGGATAAATAAGACTAAGTAAAATAACAATTGGGATGAGCGCCAGATCATTTAAAAGTGGTATAAACACACTCTTTAATAAAAATTCTGTTAAACTTGTACACATGCTGCATCTTCTGAAATGTTTTCTAAATTTACCTTGCGTGGCAAAAATATATATCATTTGTGACTTTGGAATACAGGATAATGAAATAAATCACCTTTAAATCAAACTAAATATTTTTTCTTAACAGTCTTATATAATTTTGAGGTGCATCTGGGACATTTTCAGGCGGCTTGGTACTGTGGAGATTCGTCTTCCTTCAAGCTGCTTCTATTAAACTGTAATGTTGGCTCGAGCAGCTGTAATCTATATGGCGGCTTTTAATTTTCAACAAACTAACACTGAAATTGCATCTCATGTAAAACCTAACTGGTTTCTCATCATGCTCACTGTAGCTGACAGCCTAATGCACAGGTGTGCTGAAGAGTGCACAGGCCTGCTGTTGCAGTGTACCTTGGGATAAGTAAGCATTGACCACCAAGCGGGTTGGAGCAATAGCCGTCCTGCTGGCCTTCCCACACTCCCTGTCGGACTTGATCCACAGCTCAGCACAGCAGCCTGGATTAGCCCCACACACCTTTGTGGAGGGAAAGATTATCCAGACCTCCCTGCATTCACTGACAGGGCCTTAAGTCACTCTAGCGTGCCAACGGCCACCCGTCACCTAATCACACTCTCCAACTCATTTTTTTGTAATTAAGCAGCTTTTCTCTCCCTGCTCCTCTGTTGCAGAGGTGTTTGCTATAGACTGGACAGAGAGATTATTTTAAATCATTTATCAAACTCGATATAAACGATATAATCCCTGGATAAATTCCACTTGCACAACTCCTTTGATAATTAAAACAAGTTGACTTTGTTTCACCAAACTGTTGAAGTTTCTGCCTAACAGGTGATGCAAAAGTTTGACCGTGTCATTACAGGGAAATACTGCTTATAGTTCTCACTGGGAATTTCATTCAGGCTGATGATTTAGGAGTCAGACTGGTGTTTGGGGGAAGGTGTGTGGCTGGGCTGTGCGTAGTTATTGATTGAGTTTGAATGTTCAGGCAGTGAGGCTATCTGAGTCGGGCTCCCCACCATCACCCCCATCCCCCCTTGCTTTCTCCCCTGCTGAGCGCCCAAAGGGCCTCTCTCTCGCCTGTCATGTGGAGCTGTGCCCACTCAGCAAGTGCAGGCATATCCCACTTCCATCTGCTTATGACCTCACATCCCCTGTTTGTTTAACCCCCTCTCCAAAAACTAACCTAATTATAGCCCTGTAGAACATGGATTCAGCGGATTCCCAGTGGATTCTGCCGCTGTGTGTCTATCAAATCAAATCAAATTTTATTTGTATAGCACCAAATCACAACAAAAGTCATCTCAGGACACTTTACAAAGTAAGGTCTAGACCTTACTGTTGTTAGGTATTTTTAGTCAGATAGATATTGGATAGATACTTTATGTATTAGAAATGTTTAGTGGAGATAGGATGTCTAGTTAGACTGTTAAATGCTTAGTCATGCTTATGAGTTTCTACAGGGTACATCTGGTCAAGGATAACTAGAGAGAAGAGTTGATGACTGTCAGCAGACAGGATGTTTAATATTATTATTATGACGTGTATAACTGTAGCCTTAGCCATAATATGTTCTTATGTTTAAGTCACGACATGTACTAGAGGTCGTGAGAATGTTTTTAG
>NW_018127882.1:5574392-5582629 GCF_001952655.1 Monopterus albus | reverse complement strand
TGGGCATAGCTAGCTGGCCTATTCTCCATGGTGTGGAGCCGCGCTTCTAAGTCTGTGAGCCTCGCCTCCAATGCTGCTAGCATCTGACATTTATTACAAGTACCATTATCGTTAAAGGAGGCAGAGGAATAACTGAACATGGGACACTCCGAGCAAGAGAAAGGAGGAGAGGAAGAGGGGGAAGCCATTGCTCTCGATTAAGCTACTAGCTTAGCTAGCTTCTAAACTAGCCGACCTAAAGTAGCAAGTTAAATTTGGTAGTTAGCAAGAACTTCTGCAAAACAAGTGCTTTAAGTGGTGCAAGCGTATGTTGTCACTCAAAAATTCAGATGAACCTAGAAAATAGTGAGTTTAATTCCTAAATAATCTGGAAGCAAGCACAACGCAGTGCAAATACAGAAAACAGAAAATGAGTACGGTTTACCACAGGAAACAGCAGTCCGTCAAAGGTTCCGCCACCAATGTTGGTGCTTTCCACCAATAATAATGAACAGAATGCATTCTACGCGCACCTATGTATGTGTGTGGTGCATGTAAGGCTCCAGCTTAACAGCAGCACTGCCACAGGCCCTGTCTCAGTTGATTTTTTTTTTTACACTCATATTATGTCACAACATGCCCCGCCAGTTGTATGTTCAGTGGGAGTATAGGCAAACAAGGTGGTGAAAGCAACAGAAGTGTGTTGTTTGAGTTTCTTTTTACGTCAGTGTGATGAGTGGAAAACTTATTACCTAAATCTGGCTGGTGACATCACTAACCTCCCTGCTCGACTGGCTGGGCAACTTGCTGCAGGAACACACCTAAACATACTCTCCACTCTTCAAGTAATCTCACACTTAAATCTGGAACCTACTCTGTTGTACAGATCAGGCATGACCTAGACAACATAGTTTGAATGTAACGGATGAATGGATGAGCGAGAATAGGGACTGCACCTATGACAGTGTCGGGCTGTATTGATCTGCTGTGGCTGGGAACTCCAGGAGGCCCTTTGAGCTGAGCCTGGAGGGGCCTTGCATGGCCTGTCCGGCTCGGGCAGGCCTGTCCAGAGAGGTGGGAGTCGTGTGAGGTACTGAGATTGACAGCAGAGTGGGGTGTGTGCATAGAGGTGCAGGGGTTGGGGGTAGGGGTTAATCTCCCTGAACTGGGGCAGATGTTGTTAACGAGCTCCTCTCAGGTCGACTCCCTGCGTGGGAAAATGGCATCAAATCCTCCTGGGGTCAGGGCTTTTGGGCTGACCCACTGAGAGCCATCCCTCTCCAGTGCACCTCCCATCCACTCACCCGCTCGCTGACAGCACTCACCGGAGACACTAGAAAATCACATTTGACCATTTTTCTACCTCTTCTGTTTAAAGTACATCACCAGTGTTCAGCTCCTTGCCTGAACGTATGTGAGCACTGACAGACTTGTTTCATGATGCAAATGCTTTATTAATGACAGCTGTGGTTAGATTGCAATGCCTTACACAAGCACAAGGAATGCTGAGAGGGAAATGCTTCAAAGACAAGCATGCCGCTGCTCATAAAGCAGCATCCACCCAGTGGCAAGTTACTTGCGTTTATGTCAGTGGAAAGTAAATTTGTTTGATTTAAGGCCTTATAGAATTTCAGGCACCAGAGTCGCTGTAGGGTAGGGTACATAAAAGCTACTTTTCAAACTTTAAAACATTGTTCCATGTTCTGTGCATTTGTCCCTGTGCTAGCTTTGATCTGATACAGGGGAGATCTCTGAAGGGTGGGTTAGAAACACCTGATACCAGTGTGAGAAAGCATGGTTTTTTACATTTCAGGGAATACGCCAACAGTCTCATAACCAAAAAGGTAAATGCTCTGCACTGCAGCCATGACGTATTTTGACCTATGTACAGACTGTATACACTGTATTGAGTTAGCTGTGATGTGGCTACTTTTCATCAGTGGAACCTGGACTGGGCATGTCTCTTTGTCATATCATGTCAACACGCCTGCTTTAGGGTTTATCCTGACTTAGGTTTTAACGTGAGGGTCATCCATTAAGGTGTCTGTCTCTGAAGGCGTGTTTACTCTCTCCCGGCAGGTGTGTGTGAATATGAGACTTGTCAAATATGAGACAGGATTACCTCCTCTTTTGTACCAAACAAAACAAATACAAATCACACGAACAGCTGAAATGGGAGGATTCTGTTTTTCTGCTGCCGGGGTTGTATGTTTAGAGAATTTTTACAACACAGATCCCTTGATGTTTTGTTCTGCTAAGCACTGCTGAGGTTAACTTGAACTTGTTTCTTCACTTTTAATTGTGGTTGAGGGAAGGTTTGTAAAGCCAAATATGCACAAGCACACAACCTAGAAAGAAACTGGATTAGGAAGTCTCTTCCTGAATAACCTGTAAGGGCAATTACATAAAACGGTTGGTTCTGATGTGCATTAAATGATCAGCTCAGTCACGAAGCCAGACTCTCTAGTGTGTAAAAGTGTGTCTGCTGCAGATGCTCCCTTTCTATTGCATACTTCACTTTGTGTATGAATACTAGAGCATGTAGCATTGCTTTTAATTAGCTAGTGTCTTGGAAGCCGAGAAAAAGTGTGGCCAAGTGTATGTGGGCCGACATATCCTGTATACTATGCCTAAGGACAGCGAATTGAGTATGGGACTGCAGCAAGACAATGCAGAGTTGCAGGGATAAAGGAGTTAAGGGGTTGAAAAGGGGGAAGATTAGGCCTCTCATCTAGGCCACAGATATTGATTAGTGTTTGTTGAGGACATTATGAGGGAGCACAGATTGACAGATACACAGTGGCGGTGTGGTGACTCTGCTCCATCAGAAACCCTCCGATCATATCACTACTGTCAGGAGCATTGGTCATTCAGCAAACTTTAGCCATCTGTGTTCACTCCGTCATGAACAGTCCCTGCACAAAAAAGAAAAACACTTGTACATGTGGAAAAAAGTTGTTAAATGGACCCAAATTACGAGGAAAAATGTTATTTTCCTGGGGGCACTGGTCATGCTGGGGGCACTTTGTCTTTTAGTGTGGCTCACTCTTGTGTGAGTGGTTTATGGGAGTATAACCCTGGGAACATGGGGGTAGGTGGAACACACCCGGCTGTGGGTCACTTCTGACTGGGTCTGTCACTTATTGATTAGTTGCCATGGAGAGTTAGCCGGGCCATCTCTCTTGGAGGTGTGTCCCCAAGGGCCAGCAGCACGGCCCAAGTTTGGCTGGAGGGGGTTAGTGCGTGTGTACACTGTGTATGAGTGAGTGTAAGCATATGATGTCGCTTCCTTTATCCTATTCCCTCCTCTTTTTGACCCCCTCGTGGTACTTTTTCTTTCACCGTATGTGCTTGAGCATCATTCTCCTGATTGCACCGACCTCTAGCTAATCTGCAACATCCCTGAGAAAATGCATCAGTATTTATTCATACACTTACTCCAGTGAGACCTGTAATAATGGAGATTGTAAACAAGTGGTCTAAACTTACTGAGCTGTGGAATCTTCTTCATAGCCCCTTGATTTGCCTACTTGGATCATCTCTTCATTGTTGCTGTTAATGTTTAACATTGGAGGTAGCAGGAGTGGGTGCAGAAGGGAGATGGACAGAGGTCCACCTGCAGTAGCGAGTGGCTTCACCGACAGGTCAGCAGAGGACACCGAGAGTGGTTGTCTTCACACTTCACTGGAATGATTAGTATATTCAGGAGTACAGCAACCAGGGCAATAATCCAGTTTTTATTATCAGAAACAAGCTGCAGACTGAGAAATAGAGGCACAAAGGTATCACAGATAACCTGCCTATGACTGTAATCATAGTTCATGTAATTCTAAGGGTGATTTGTATCAACATTACACTTTCTACAGTAGAATGTCATTTTTTTTGTAACTTCTTTTATAGTTTTGGCCATTTGATGGCCGCTGAGAACGGAGAACGTAGCGATATGGCACAAAAAAGAAGTCAGACATCTCATACAAGTTTTAAACTCCCAGATTACCCAAACCTCTTTGTGTAAAATTATTACCGAAACTATACTTTGTACACATTCATCAAAGTTTCCAAACTGAATTCCTGGTTCAGCGTTGATATACAATACTTAGTGCAGTTGTTCACACCCAGTTTTTGCATACAATGACAGTTAATAACCGTCATTTTGGGTGAGTTCACTTTTGTTTTCCCTTTCAAATTTCTGAATTTCCCCCAGGTTCAATAAAATATTTATATTTCTATCAAAATAAAGTGATTTAGTTATTTATAATAAATAAACTTAACTGTTTGCTTCTTTACAACCTGTCTGTATCCCTGAATGCTCAGTTATAACTATCATTGTATTTCCATATCTCAGCAGTAATGTGTATCGGGTATCATTTAATTGTATCTGATAAGGCCCAAAGCTGTTGAGAAAAGACCTAAATGGTAAAAAACTAGATTTATTTGTTAGCACTTCTTCTATTAATGCATCTATTGCTGGCAGTAGATTGTCTCAAGGTTTCAAGCCTAGTCTTTTAAAAACTTTTGACTTGTTTTTATACTTAAAATTGTAAATTTTGAGTCAGAATAATGCAAAGTTCTTCTTGTTTTAAGAATATGCGCACAAACTTCTAAACCCGAAACCTGACGACAGGCCCCCACTATCCCTCCCTAATATCACACCTTGGATGCATAAAGATGCCTACGCTCCACACATCACCCCACCCCGGGGGGTTGGGGGGCTGCATGGCTTTAGTGCCGCACCGTGACACCAATCAGGGGAGATGGCGGGCTCCTTTGTCATGCAAACACCAATCGTTTCTTGTCTTATTCAAATGTCTGCCCTCTTTCTTTCTCTTCTCCTTCACTCTCGCTCAACCCCTACTCCGCTTCGCCCTCCCACCCCTCCACCCCTGACATCAGCCCTCTCTCTCTCTTTCTCTCTCGCTCTTTCTCAAGTCCAAGTAAATCCTTGCCGAGAGAAGAGGGAGCCTCCAGGCCCGGGGCTGCTGTGGCAAGCCTCTCTCCTGGGGGTCAGCCTGTGTCTCAGCGCATGGGGCTGTTTCCAGTCCCTACCAAGTCCATTTCATATTCAAATGTTACAATCAGGCCTCTGACCCACAGGGGGCTCTTTATGGCTGCGGCCCCAGGTCGCAGGGTCAAGATGGTGATTTAATAGCTCTGGCAGAGGGAAGGAGCGGGAGAGCCAAGTGATTTAGGGGATGAATGAGTAATAAAAAAGCATTTTTCCTAAGTTGTCATGTAAATTTCAGTCCTTATTCAATATGAGGCTCCCTCCACGCCAGAGGCCTTCCTCAATGGCTGCTTAGTGGACTTGAGTCATTCACAATTAAAAAAAAAAGTCAATTTTTTTTGTGTTTACTCTTGACTCGTGGTTGGTGTAAACATTAGCAGTCGGTAAAACAGCTGAGGATTAGGGATGCAGATAAGGACATGTTAAAGAGTCATCATGCTTGTGTGGTGCCACTGTGTCTCAGATGTCCTCATCCTCTGGAGTGGCCTGTTATTCCTGTCCCTGAGGGTGTGTTCCCAGCTGAGCAGCTCCAGTAACACAGACAAGATTGTGTGTTCATAAGTGTCACAGAATGAATGAGGTGTCCTGCATATTATGTGTATAGAGGGTAACCTATATGGCTCTTTATCTACAGGTGGTAGATGGAGGCTGTAAACACTGGCACACCAAGTTTCTAATGATTTGCCATGTTTCTTTACTGGCATTGCAGCTACACACCTTCTGTGTATATGACTCACTGGTGTGTCTTGTTCAGGCCTTCCCTTCCTTCACCCTGACTCATTTGGATCACAAACAAGTTTTTCATGTGTTTGATAATGACATTGGTTTTTATTTCACCCCCCTGCACATTATCATAATCCCTGATTTGAACCCAGTCCTGCTGATGTTTACTTTTTTTTTTTTAGAAATATACACAAATGAAAACTGTGTTGCTGTAAAATAAAACAGAGATTTAATAACGGGATAGAAATGCAATGAGACAGGGTGACAACACTAATTGCAGTGGTGAACAAATAATAAATGAATGAAATCTATTTTTGTGTCTTGTCAAATGACACACCCTAACAGCATATGTAGATGTTGCTTATAAACCATGTAGTCAACTCATTGTACTGATTTGAGATTTGAAATGTGGCACTATGCATAAAATGAACAAATAGATAAATGAAAAGTATGAAGGGTCAATAACCTCAACTCTAGGTTCCGGCCTTTTGTCTGTCCCGAGCTTTTGAAATAAAATCTTCACACTTTGCTTTACTTCTTTTGAACTTACGTTTTCAAATAACCATGTCACCTGACCAAATAAGTTTTATAGCTGTTCAATGTAAAACAGAAATAATTCATCTTAGTTTTCACAGTAACGACCTGTATTCAAATACCTCAATCCTGTGACCGCGCTGAAATAATTCAGTCAAGTAATTGATTTGTCAGTTGACAGAAAATTCATTGGAAACTATTTAGATAATTAAATAATTGTTTTTAAGCAAAAGTGGCTGTTTGCATAAATTTATTGAAATGCACTGTAGATTAATCAATAGGGAAATTAATCCTTAGTTGCACCTCAACCTTTAATATATTCTCTGATCTCTGTGGTGTACATAGTGACTTCTTTAAGAGATAAATGTATTTTTCACATTCACGAGACTGTTTCAGAGGGTGTAATGTACAAAGCCTTGCTTAAAATGATCTCGATTGTTTTCTTTGTTATCCGGTAAATGTTTTAAGCTTTATTGCAGTAACATCATCATCTCATCCTCCAAAGTTACAGACCAAATTTTAATTTCAGATGAAGGCATTCATACTCTGTAACTTCCACAGAAGCAGAGGGTGACATGGTGAGATGAGGGGCCACTGTGGGGCAAGGTAGGGCAAGCCTCAGTGGGCACAGCTGTAGCTCCCAGTCATTACTGCTCCTCTACTGGTTTAGAAGAAAAGGGCCAGTCCCGCCACATGGCCACTCTGCCACGCCTGACCCCTGTCCCCTGCCACACACACCCAGGAAGGCCCGGTAGCACCAGGCGGCACCTCAAGCGGTTTGTCTGCCTCTCACGTGTGGCAAGGCAGCAGAGCAAAACAGAGAGGTGTTGCAGGGTAGAGACTGGGCTGGGTTGGAGGCAGCGGTGAGGGCTAGGATGGGTGGGTGTAGAGGTTAAACCAGGGTAGGGGGGCTCAATTCCTTCTTCTCATCTCCCGACTGACCATTCTTTTTTGCCATCTCCTCCTCCACTCTTCCACCCCTTCGACTCCCCTCCTCCCTCCCTTCTCTCCCTTTTGTGGCCTGTGCACCTGCAGCCCTTGAGTCTGGGCAATAAAGCTGAAGGATTTGTCTACTGGAGGTTGGCGGAAAAGTGGGGGAATCATTAGACAGCATGGGAAATACAAAAGCAACAGGTTCAAACTGTGGTTGCTTGATATGGTGCTATGCCATATTCCACAGTGATGGGCTTGATGTAATGCAGTTTGACAAAGGAGGAGTGAATTTAAGCAGATTTGCATCCAGATTTTCCCCTTGTTTGGGTTGGTGTCATTATGAATCAGTTTCATCTGACACATGATTAGCTTTCCACCCTTGGCATGCTTTGTCATGTATGTAAAGGTAACAAATCTCTGCTGTTCTATGAACAACGTGTGTCTGCCAAAGGTCACGTTTTCATGTGCTTAGAAAAGTTCAGCTTTGTGACAGAACATTTATCAAATCATCCAATAGTCTGTTAACTTTAAGAAGTAAACACATACAAGAACATCTCATTTTTATTAGAAAGTTGGAAATTTGGTTTTCACTATACAAATAAACAGCATGTATAATAAAAAGCAGTCATAATAAAGTAACAGTGATGACTCTAATAAAAATCTTTAATGTATTTTTAGTCTTATTTAGTAGAGAAACACCTTAATTTGTTGCCAAGTCAGGAAATCTCTCTAAGACTTTTATTCCCTGCTTTTGCACATGTAAGGAAACGGTTGGTGATACTGTTCTTTAATGTGAACAAACCAAAGGAAAAGACTAAAACGTGCCATGGAAAGAGACGGACGGATGGTTTAACGGGTCAAGGAAAAAATAGATGAACCTTGTCATTTAAACCATGACCTGTAACACCACCATGTCACGTGTATCTGTAACATCACTTTGTTTGTTTTATTATCTGATGTAGGTGTCCAAGATTATCACATATTGATGGAAATATCCAGACTCTGACTATGGTTCCCCAGTGAAGCTGGTTTCACAGTCAAAACCTACATGAAGGTAAGTGCG
>NW_018127882.1:5539021-5574374 GCF_001952655.1 Monopterus albus | reverse complement strand
AGAATGTGTAGGTGAAGTAAAATTGTTCTCAGCCTTGTTCTGTGGAGTTTCTGTTCAATTCCCCACCTGTTGTAATGTTATGTTCAGCCATGCAGAACTTTTCTCTCACTCGTTGTATGCCAGACCTCCCACATTGTAAATCGGCGCAAAGGGAAAAAAGATTCAGCTCTTTCAGTGTGTGACCATGAAGGCAGAGGAAATCACTCTAAACGGTCTTAATTCTGCCATTAGATGAGAGGGAGCACTGTGGGGATTGGCTGGCCCTATGCTCCATATTCACAGAAGCAGGATGAGGCTGGGAAGCCTGCTGAGAAAATGGTGTTGTAATCAGGAGCCGGCAGTTCTGCCTGATCAGGTACACTAGCCTGTCTTCTTGTTTCCTCAAATCCCTCCTCTCCCTCTTTGCCCCCCTCCACTCGATTCTCTTCCCCTGCATCGTAAGGAGATCCTAATAAGAGTTTGGGGCATACTGAGCTCCTCTTATGTGAGGACCTGGCAGGAGTGAACAGAGATGAGGCCTGAGGTGGGGGGTGCAGCTTGAGGTATGGAGTTGTGGTGATGGGATGGCGGGGGCTCTTTTTTTTTTTTTTTTGCCCACATTTGATTATTCAAGTTGGCTGAACTAAACTAAACCCATAAAATTCGTATCCCCTCTGGGGGACATTTGCATATATTTCAGCACCCCCTTCCTTCACAACCCAATTCCTCCTTTTTCTAAGAAAGTGAAAGAGAGGGCGAAGCAGCCAGGCCTGTCTAGGCTTTAAGATGTCACCATAGTGTGAAATATGGGCGAACAAGCATGGTCTTTGAAAGTAAAACTAACCCCCCACCAGCCTCTTGGCTGCTGCCACGCACACACACACACACACACACACAGACTCAGTCATCCTCTTGCACTCCATTGGTTGCTATACATAAGTAGAAATTCAAGTTTTTGTCATTAAGAAGTTAGATGCTCTACAACTTCATTCTCCACTTTCTGCACCTCAGATATTTTCAAGTGACACATGATGCACTGGAGCACTTGTCGAGAAAGTCATATGTGAAAGGAAACTGCTTACAGCATGTGAATACAGAGTGTGAATCTGTGTTTATATGTTTGTACATGTGATTTTATCACTTACAAGCTTATTTTCACATATTTGGAATCATCTGTTTGTCAGCTGTGTATGTGCAGCTATTTACAAAATACCCTGAGCAGTGACATGTCAAACTCTGCCATTATATCAGTGAGGCAAACTGCTGGAGACCACAAACTGTTCCAAATCTTTGATAAACATGTCAAAGCAGTAAAGCCCGGACCTGTAATTATGCCAATTTTACTCTTACTGTTGTCGATGTAGGGGATTAATTTTCATACAAAAATCTTCTGGGGCCAGGTCTTAAAATTCCATTTAGGATGTGTGCCCAGCAGCATAAAGATGAAGAGAACACATGTAGCTGGGCACTCAGAGAAGCAAGCTGGCTGAAGGCAGGGCTCTACATCGCCAGTCAGCCATAAGAGACACCTGTTCATTTGTTTGCCTAGTGAAGTCGAGGTTTTGTTTTTCACCGTGCCAACCAAGCCCGCTGGCACTCATTTGGACCATCTGTATGGACGGCTGAAGTTAGACGGGTGGGGTGGGGGGTTGATACTTGGTGGCATTTTGCTCACATGGGGTGAGTTGCTGTCATCCTTTAACCCTCCCCCCTGGACCCCTTTACCTCCCCCTCCCATGCCCACTCCCTGGTGCACAGGCAGAATGCAGTGTCAGGAGGGTGAGCACTGAGCGCCCATTGTGTGTGCTAACCAAAGCGGAATGCCCGGGTGACAAAAGGGGGAGGAGTGGGCTCAGGGCACACAAAGCCAGGGGGAGGAGAAGGGTGGAGGAGGATTGGGGTGGGGGTGGGGGGCAAACTGCTGGGGGCTAAATAGACCCACTCAGCCCCAAAAACTCTAGGCACCCTAAAAATCTTCTCTTGCTTCCCCCTGCTGCCTTCTCACCCTCACCAGGCCTTCCTGCCCCAGCTCTGGGGGGTACAGTACGTAAAAGAAGAGAAACCTCTAACAACTGAACCTTCAAACTATCAGGTGTTGGTCTGGGTCTTATGAGTCACGCCCCCAAGGTCTAAAACAGGATGTACTTGCCAACAGTGGTCACGGTTTCCAATCTCTGGCATCAGTCATGGATGTCCTATAAGCCACATTTATCACCGTGTTTACAGAACACACATTTTCTTTATTTGTAAGCACCATAAAACCTCACTGTATGGTGATGAACATGACTTGATATCTTGCCATACTTCATATGTATAGAATGCAGAAGTTTATTCATTTTGGTGAATGACATTTACAAATATTGTGCATATGAACCCTGTGTATGGCGTATTCCCTGTCATTATATGTGTATGCGGATGTGGAACTATGGGCCAGGAGGCTTTTTATTCCTGAAAAATAAATAATCTAATCATAAAACTTCAGGACAAGCATTTCCAGTTTCCACCTTCCCGTACAGTTAAATGAAATAGTGTGATCACTGTGTGACCTGTGACTTCCCATCTGTTTTGGTGTACAAGTGTGTGCATGGGGGGCACATGTGCATGTACTCACCTGCCTATTCTAGAAGCTGACAGCAATCTTGCCTGAGTACTATCGCACGTCAAAACCAGGCTCTCAACTCCCACACAGGACCTGGGGCAACAGTGCAGCCACTTTAAAACACACAAAACAAACCCTCCTTAATATATCTCCTGCAGATGCATGTAGGAGCAGATCCACTTTAAACTGACTCCTTATAGCTGTGGACCTTTGCACTTTTAATGGCAGGGATATTCTCCAAATCTCTTTATTGGATGTTAAATCTCTTTCTCAAATCTGATGCCCATAGAAATTTTGGAACAATACCCAAACATTTAACAAATAAATTACATCCATCCATCCGTCCAGTAGCTATACTCCTATAGAGGACCATGGTGGGTACTGGTGCCAATCCCAGCTGACACTGGTCAAGAGGTGAGGTACACCCTGTACACGTCTTAACAATATATTACAGGGTATTATTGCGTTTCCATCAGTAGCATCCCCCTGCTATGATGTTTATGAATTTAGAGTAATACATTTTTTTCCAACTGGAATCCTAGAATCCAAAATATTCTAAATGTCTTCCCAACATTACTTCAACTGTTCTGATTTGAGCTTGATTCCATTATTTATTGCCCTTCTCTGTGTTTGTTGGCTTTATTTAAATGGGGTTGATTATCATATTTTGTAGCTTGTCAGTAGCAACCGATGACGCAGCTTGGGGACATAGAATGCCTTACTGGATGGGTTAATTTGTTCATTTCTTTTTCTTTGGTGTACTTTTGCTCATTAAGAGCTTTTTTGCAAAACTGCTAAATTAAATGGGCACTGTTCCTCGGCGATCCTCGGCGAGTGATGTTGCAAAGTCACTCACTGACACTGTACAATGTGTTTTTCGTAGCCTGATGCACAACCCAAGAGTGGATGCTACCAGTCGATCCATGGGGTCGCTTTGACGCAATCTTTTGTCCCTTGAGGTCCTTCCCCTTTCCCAAAATGATGACCAGGCAGATCAAAGGGGATTCTTTAAAGAAAACTCTTGATGATGACCTCCCATCCTCCCTGCTCCCACTCCCCTCATATGGACACTAAACATCTGAACTCCCCCCTTCTTTTATTCATGCAACCTCAGGCTTTCTCGCCGTATTTACATATGCCGCTGCAGGGCAAAGGTAGTTTCCCATTTTATCAGCGCTGAGTTCATAGGAAGTAGCTTGCTGAGTTGTTTTGGTTTATATGCTGTTAGTGAAATGCAGAGGGTCAAATGCAAGCCTCAGGGGCATGTTTAGGTCACAGAGTAAACCTGGCAAAGTCGATCTCACTACCTTTGTGACTAACACAAAGTGTGAGCATTTTGTTGCCTGTGTGTGTCTGCATGTGCGCTCATGCATGTAGTATGCACATCAGTGCATGAATGTCAGGTGAGTTTGTGCTGTGTGTGCTGGTGCAGTCAGTCATCAGTGCTGACCCAGGCAGCCATCATTGTTCTCAGGCTGTAAATCACCCTGCTGCAATCAGGGCTCTGATCTAGACTTTTCTGAGCCCTCTCCACTCCAGATGATTCCCTTTCTGATTGGCCTAACTGGGCTCCTGTCTGTGGTGGCAGATTAGCATGGATTGTTTTTCCCCCTGGCATACAGATTGAGCCATGTTAGCATTCACACCTCCACACACCCCAGGGCTCTGTAGAGGCTCCAAAATGCAGAGGAAAACCAGGCTACACTCTCTCAACTTTATAGAGGAGAGCAAATACAGGTGGTGGACAAAATAACAGAGACACCTGAAATATTAATCAGTTTCTATAACAAAGGCTCAAGAATAATGTATTCCTACATTTTTTGATACTCTGCCAGTGTTGATTCAACAGGTTGAGGCCTTAGTTTGTGCTGCTGCTGTTGTTGTTGTATTGAAATGCATTAAGGTAATTCCCTTAATCTGTCCCCATTGTATATATCCAGATTCACACACAAGTGCCACTTCTGTTCACTCAGTGGTATCCCAGTGTTTCTTAAAAACAACAAGAAGATGAACACAAAGTAATAAGCACGAGTCATTCAATTTAGACATTCATTTGAATTTCTAAAACAATAGTTTGTATATATCTTTGTGTTTTCCCTCTGTGTTTTTGGCACAACTTTGGCAAACATTTCAATTTTGTTTCAGTGTCGCATTCCCTCTGGTATATTGAAGTATATTTCTTTTTTCTCCCTGATGACTTTTCTCCTTTTCGGATTTCACGATACTACCACATTTGCGAGCTCATCATCATGGATGGATTACAGAATGGGCCTAGTGGACACAGCCTCAGGGGCCCAAGGGATTAGAGGGTCCCTTTACCAGAGCGTCTGTGTGAAGTGTATGAAATGGCAACATTTCTTATTGGAAGATCTTTCAAACAACTACAAAGGCACACAAAATGAGTAACAATAGACACAAAACTGTCACAAAGAACTGCAAAATTATTAAAAAGACAAACCATCCCCAAGAGACAGGAAACAAGTACAAAGTGACACTAGATGGCTACAAGGATTTGCAAAATTACTTCATAAATAAAAAATTAGTGACCAAAGAGAGGCAAAGTGACTAAAAAAGAAGCAACATGACTAAAAAGAAAGAAAAACTGACAGAAAAGAGAGAGAAATCGGCTGCAATAAGATGCAAAAGAAGTACAAAAAGATGTAAAATAGCCACAACTAAATGTAGAAAACAAAATGTAGGCACAAAATGAACAAAAAGAAACAAAACCTCAGGTGCAAACCAAATAAATAGAGACAGACAAAGCTACCTAAAACCAAGTCCAGTTGATTTTTTTTCTGTTTTTCAGCTTACTATGACCTGGACGACTGAGGATTTGCACGGACACACCACAAAAAGAGACAGTCGGTGGGCCTTGCTCATATGTAGGAGGGTGGGGGGGCCTTTAGATGTTTGTAACCAGTGGCCCATTGTCTCAATCAGTTTATGCTGATCAGGTGAGACTTCATGTACGTGTAAAGATTCCCACCTACTACAGCTTATAACTCCTGGGGTCTTTTGTTCCCCCAGCTGGGGGCCATTAGCCTGAGGACCTTGTCAACAGCCACCAGGGAGCAACCAGTGTTTGGGAAGGCGAGTGTCTATTCAGTCGTTAAGGGAATGACCATGGTCTATGATGTGACATTGCATTTTGGTCAGAAAGTCAGAGATTGTTGGTTATGGTCACAATTGTCTTTTAATATTGCCATGTTTCATAAATGTTGATAAAAGTATGGTCTCTTTTGGGAGTTACCACACTTTGCTGGTGGGTCAGGGCTTTAGGGTTGTGCTGTCTCTCTCTCACACACACACATGCACACACACACACACACACACACACACACACACATTCCAACCCATAGCTAGTTGAGTTATGTTGTGTTTGGAGATGGTCACTGTGTCAGCCTCATGAAATCCTGATGACATCACAGTGATTCCAGGCTGTGTGAGTTCAGTGAACATGAGGATCACAGGCCTCAAGTCTGGGCCCTTCTGGGTCCTTGCAGTGGATGAGAGAGAGAACAGTTTAATACTGACTGAAACACAGAGACACAGACAGAGAAAGTAAGTTGTGTTCTGTTCGGGTGTGTGTCACACCCATTTTCACTTTTTATCTAAAGAAAAAAGATACGAGTAATTATTTTTTCAAGCTCAGACTCAATGGCCTTTGCTCATTTTGTGTGAAGAACATATATCAGAACACCTTTTCAATGACCGCACACTGCACCGCACGCTAGCTGCCATCAGGACAGTGTGGGACAAGTGGGTGCACCGCCTCCCCATGTTTTACAACCCTGGGCCTCATGTCACCATTGATGAGCAGCTGATGACATTTAGGGGCCGCCGCCCCTTTAGGCAGTATATGCCATCGAAACCAGCAAAGTATGGCATAAAGATCTGGGCTGCCTGTGATGCCGCAACCTCATATGCTTGGAACTTACAAGTCTACACAGGGAAACCTGACGGAGGAGCCCCAGAGATAAATCAAGGGATGAGAGTTGTCCTGGACCTGACTCAGAAGCTCAGTGGACACAACATCACGTGCGACAATTTTTTTACCTCGCACAAGCTGGGACAGGAGCTCCTGAAGAGGAAGCTGACCATAGTGGGAACTATTCGCAGAAACAATTCTGAGCTCCCACCCCAACTTTTGATTAAAAAGGACAGGCCTGTGAAGTCTTCCAAGTTTGTGTACACGGCTGACACGTCCCTGGTGTCCTATGTGCCAAAGAAATGCAAGAATGTTGTTCTGATGAGTACACTGCACAGGGATGGGAAAGTCTGTGGCCAAATACCACAGATCATCACGGACTACAATGCCACAAAAGGAGGGGTGGACAACATGGACAAGCTGGTGACTGCCTACAGCTGCAAAAGGAGGACACTACGCTGGCCACTGGTGATCTTCTTCAACATGTTGGACATCTCGGCGTACAACGCCTTTGTCATCTGGATGGCAATGAGCCCAGGGTGGAACAGAAGGAAGCTCCAGAGGAGACGCTTCTTTATGGAGGATTTGGGAAAGGTACTGGTGACACCTCACATCCTGAGAAGACAGCAAATTCTGAGAAACCCAGCCTCTGTAGCCATCATGAGGAGGATTCGGGAGGAGCATGCTGGTGCTCCATCCACCAGACCTACAGAACCACAATCTGCAGAGACTGAGGTAAGTGTGTGATGCTGTTGCAGTATACTGTATGTTTGACACTCCTGCTTTGGAAGAAAGAGAGAGACTAGGTACTAAGTATAATTTCTTATCTCTTCATTATTCTAGGTTGCGGCCAGCACCAGGCAACAGAAGCGCTGTGGAGTGTGTGGACCCAAGAAGGACAGAAAAACACCACATACATGCATCAAGTGCAAGATATACATATGCAGGACACACTCAAGAAGACTCTGCCCCTCATGTGATGCATAGGTTTGCCTGTGTTCAATGGGGCTGTGTTGTGTAAACCAAAATGGTTACTGTGTGTTCAGCTTGTGCTGTGCAAACTGTCCTGAATGTCTGAAATTATTGAAGTTCAAATAAAAATCAGCAGTTGGAAAAACCTTGCTTCATTTGTAAATTTTTTTTTTTCCAATTGTCTAACAAAAAATTAGCATAACACAGTTTTAACCCTTATGTAATGTAATCTAACAAAGGTAAAGGGCAAATATAAACATCTGTTGATTATTACATTGTTTTAGATTAAAATTCTTTGATTATGTTGAGTTACAAAGCCAAAAGATGATGCGGGTGCAAGACACCGGTGAACACCACGAGTGTAAACAAAACATGAACAGAACACAATGAGAGTATTTTGCTACAAGAACAGATCAATTCAGGCTGCTGCATTAGAATCAAACTCACCAGATTTAAGAAATTACTTGTTGGAAACAATTTGAAACATACTTGCTGTACTGGCATGTTTCATTTATTTTAGGACTTAGTTGCATACAAAAATGACAGGTAAGAGAGAGAATATATGCCATGCATGCATTCCACTGGACTGAATGTGAGAAGGTGCCAAAAGGAAATAGAGTATAATCTATACTTAAATAAAACCTGTGTAAATAAAATGTGAAAATGTCAATATGGTGCACAAGAAACTAGAAGGGAATTTGAACTCAGTCACTCCCTGACGCAAAAATCCTGGATTCGGAAGACATCTCATCTACCACATTATGAATTAAATAAGGTTCCTCAGAATTCTACAGAAAGAGAATGAGAGAGGGAGAGACATGGAGAGAGAAGGAAGGAAATTGCCTCCAGTGTACATATCCTCATGTCTGATAATCCCGCCCTGTGTATCTGAATAAACAAGGCTTTTTTTACATGGGTGTAATGGTAATTATGGTGATTTACAACTCGTTCCTCCAGTTACTACCATTAGACTGTGTGTGTGTGTTTTTTTAGTTTTTTTTTTTCCAAGGAAAAGAGCTGAGTGGTTCATTGTAATTCTCTTTAATAAGAAAGTCCTCACTTGAGTTTGGATGCGTTATTTGCTCACTCGGTTGGAGCAGTTTTGTGTCTGTCTTCTTTGCATGATAGAAACAATTTTCTCAGGCTTGAGCATGCACTCAATTGCATGTCTAATGCTTACGTGTGTATGCGTAGATGTATTATGTATGTGTTTGCTTATTGTGTGTGTGTTTACCTTTGCAGGGTGGGGCGGGGGGTCCGAGGGGTGGACGAGTACGGAGGTGGGTGGGTAGTGGTGCATGGACCTTAGCTCCCAGGAAGCTTGTGGTGCTCCAGAAACCTGAGCTCCAGCTTGTTAAGACAATGGAGGGAACACGTGAGACTCTGGCACATGGTGGCTAGGGTTACCTGTTTGCTCTGCCTCACTCTGAACTTTTGGCCCTGGGAGCAAAGCCTCCCCACCCTTACCGCTCCTGCACCGCTCTACCTGCTTTCTTGCTCTCTGTCCTCCCTTCATTTGGTCTCTCCCTTTATCTCGCATGTTCTTGTGCGTCTTTCTCAAAACAGATGTGTGTCTTTTCTGCTGCAACTCCTTATTTCAGTGTAATATATAATCCCCCCTACTGTGTTACAGGCCATTATGATTGATGATCTTCTGAGTGAATTGCTCATTGACAGGATTCCTCAGTTTTTGTGTGTTTGCTGTCTGTCTCTCCAGACAAAAGGCTGGCTGGGCCCTCGCCATCCGAACTTCATCCATCCACTGCTCGCAGGTGAACTCTTTCCATCAGCCAGGCAAACCTGACTTTCAAGTCTCCCACCCACACCTATTGGACTGCTGTCCTCTCACCTGTGCAAATATGAAGAGAGAGGGAGGGTGGAAAAAAGTGAAATGGAAAGATATCCAGGCCTTTGGTTACAGGGTGGGGCGCAAAAAGAATACTGCACAGCTGAGCAAACCTCCATAGCCATAGGACTTCACCTGTACACTCTCGACTTTTCTCCTCTCTGTTTTCTCTCTTAATCCATTCTCTCTTTCTGTAACCGGCCCCACAGCGATAGTGGGCTAAGGTATTCTTTTATCGCCACTGAATAGAGATTTCCTTTGAGGTTCTGGAGTTGATACACTCTTCAACATCACTTTTATGCTGTGGTCACAATGTAGAGTGATTTATTGCTTTAGGGGACATATAGTCTCTTTTAGAAGTATTCTCATGTAGGTGTAGGTATTATCTGGATATTCTTCAGGAAATCCTTTTACAACAATATCTGCAGCAGAGCAGAGGTTTGACTCAGTTTGGAAGTGTAATCTATAATCTTGATCATACTACACTAACTTGAAGACTGAGGGGCCCAGGTGGTGATATGGGTGGCAAGCATGTTTAATAAAGTAAATCAAAGCTGACTCTTTGGAACTGAAAACAAACTGAAATTTTAAAAAGAACAACACAGATACATTTTGTACACATTCCTGAAACACGTGACTGCTGAAATACAATGTGTTCATCAACAGCGATATGCCTGGCTGAAATGACAAAACATAACAAAGCTCACATGCTTGCTCATTCTCCCAGGTAAGACAAGTGTGTTGGTATGAATCTCAACAGAAGTGTAAAGAAGAGAAAATCATAAAATTGTGTCAAGTGGAAACTTTAACCTCCCAGCTGGATGCAAACGAGAAGTAGATAGGAAGTCACTCACTGTTGGGTGTGTGATGTACTTTATTGCTGCCCTGCTCTTTAATGCATTAATGACTGTATTCCAATTTAAAAACATGGTAATAAGTTTGCTGGACCTGTATTTGACGGTGCCAAGAGCTTTTAGTGATGGTGAGGTAAAAGTGAAGCATATCACATGAAGGCAGGCAGTCTCTCGCCCCTATTTACTTTCTGCTTCTCCTCTCTCTCGCTCTTTTCGCTCTCTCTCCTCTGCAGGTTTGGGCCTGAAAGACGTGCCAGACCTGCTGCCAAAGCATTGGCCTCCACCTCACCCTGCAGACATGGCTAAACACACACATGGAAACACACATAAACACACACACACACATTAAAAATCACACATATCTCCTGTGTTTTCAAGCATGTAAACATACTTTGCTTCCTCATATTTCCGTACATCCACCATTCACATATGCTTGAGACCCTGGGCTGTGCGTGCACACACAAACACACACACATTCTTCTCATCCCTGCATTTTGCATCACTGACGATACAGTGGTTACACACTCTCATGCTGCGTGTCAGACCTACACATGATCAAGTCACATTCACATGCTCTTTCTTCACACAAACATAAACACACTTACATGTTCGGTTTGTCAGTTGTCTCTCAGGCATGTCCTGTTTTTAAAACTGTAAGCACACCTACACACATTCTCCCATGCTTGGGCACACCCACTGTGGCTCGAGTCATACTATGAGATGGCCCTCGTCTCAGAGGACATCCTTCACACTTGAAAAGCAGGAAAAATTTGTCCGGGTATGTAAATCTCAACACCTGTCACTAGTGGTCTCTTTTTAGAGTTGTTTGCACCAGAGTCCCACACATAATTGTACAGCACCTCGCCTACTAATTATTGCATGTTCTGAGGTAGTCTCGTAATTGCACGGTACATACCTGTCCAGGGTGTAAGCCTATCTGCTGAACACGGGGCCGTCTGTTAGATGGCTCACGTCGTCATAGCTGAGACTCGGAGCCTCCTTTCTGTCATTCAGTACCAGTCACTGCCCATGTGCGTTTCCATTCAGTAATGCATGTGTTCTACAGCTGTAAGAGTGAATTCACAGAAATGTATACTGTATGTGTTCATAGTGTGCTTCAATCAGCTGGTGTTTATGAAACGTTCAATCTCAGAGAACCAGTAGCCATGATCCCAGAAGCTTGGGATTAACACATAACAAAAGTTAAGCCGTGGTGGTTTTCAGAAGTCATCCGGCATGTGAGTCAGTGGGGTTCTTAAACCTCTGGTTATTTTCATGACATCTGAATGAGTCAGACTTCATGCATGTGTTTGAATGATGGTGACATTTGTGGTATACAGTGTTTAGTCTGTAACCACAAAAGCATCAGAAATATCACATCAAAAGATTCTTTTGTAGTTTTTATGGGTGGATGATTTTCCCAGTATCATCCTCTCTCCTAACTTCCATAATTATATCAATAACTGAACTTTTTTTTCATCATCCTCTTGTAAAATTGCTCTAAAACATCCACTCTTACTTTATAAGGGTGTGTGTGGTTGCTCAATGCGGTCTGTTTTTTTTACAGCATTCATTTTTAACTTTCATTTGATTATTAGTAATAACTTCTTACTATCAAAGTCTGAATGTCTATAGAAAGGAATCGTCGAAAAAGGAGCATCATTTATTGGTATTATTTAAAAAACAGAGAAAAGGGAAAAGGAGTTTAGAAGAAAATGAAGGCTCAACATGAGATCAATCAAATTTCAGAGTTTTTACCAGATCATTCTCAAGAGAAGCAAACTGGAATGAGGAGTGGCCACAGAAGTTTAGTCACACAAGCTCAGTGTGAAAACACACATGCAGCCAGATTATTTTTAGAAGTAAACACCAACAACATATCAGTGCAAAGTTAATTTTTTAAGTAAAGAGTTTAAAACCTAAAGAACGAACACCTAATCTAAATATAAGATCACCCAAGAATACAAAATACAGAAAACAAGAATACAAAATAGTCAATAAAATTGTAGATACAGGAATAAGCTAGCAGGTAAAATGGGGAGTCTCAAATATTGTACATAGTGGAATTGTATTTTAATATTTGATGTAAACTATATTACATTTGACATTATGGAGTCTCGGTATACCGAAAAGGCAATTTATTTTCCAGAATTAAGGATTGATTAACTAATAGGGAAACATACCTAAGATATGCCTACAATTTCTAATTTCATGCAATACACAGGGTGAAAAAATTCTATGTTGGTATGTAGAAACTTTTTTATGAGTTGTATAAATGCACATGACAAAGACATGGTTTGTTGATTTGAAAACTAGTGTTGAAAGAAAAAGAAATGATTTATGGTCTCCAGCATGCATAGATATATACATAGTGTTATGTATGGACATTAGACATCACAGGATGATGGTAAAGGTTACATAACTCCCATACGAGCTCTTAATAGACCACTGAGGTGTGTGTACGACAGATTTAAAGCTGCTTTTTTAAACATGAGTGGCACGTCCACTATCCCTCCCTTTTACAAATCTCCCAGTAGTTGGGAGATGGTGCTGTGTTGGTTAAGAGGTGGTTGCTGTTGTCACTGATAGCCACAGGCCTGTGGTTCTTCCCCGGTGATATTAACAGGAGTTAGCCTGTAAATCTTCAGGAGACCTCCTTCCTCCCCTCTAATTCTTCCCGGTAGTTTGTCTCAGGGGAGATTTAGGAGGCCTGCAGGGCTGCTCTAGTGCAGGAGAGTGTTTTACTAATCGTGTGTTAACTTCTGTGGTGAGTATGTAGGACCACAGGGAAGGACTGTGGGACATGGCCTGAGGCCAGGTGTATTACCACGGACCACAGGCAGGTAACACCATATGGGGTTTCCATCCTTGGTTATGTGTGTAAGCCTCTGTGGCTTCATGCTCCGAGCGAGAAGATGCTGCACTCTGACTAACCCTTTCCAGCAACCACAACCTAAATTAAGAAAACCTTAGAGGTAGAAACCTAAGATCTGACAGCTTTTCTCCTCTCCGTCAGTTCTATCACAGCTCATTATTTCAGGGCAGGTGTCACATTCTATTTACTTTATTAATTCTACATAACTGTTTACCAACTAATGAAAGGCCTCTGGATTTGTTCATACATTCAGCCTCCATCAGTGTAACCTAACACCCAGCCCCCTGAAAACGTGTCTGTCTATTTATCTACCTTAGAGTCTGTGTTTTTAAACAAATCTATAAAATCACTGTTTGTTCTCAATACTGTTTAACTCTGTAAAAGTTCTTGTTTGGAGCCTGCAGGGGATCCTGTGAGCCTCATGTCACCTGTTTACCAGCTCCCACTAGTGGTAAAAACCAGTACGGACCTGGGAGGTGATTAGACAGTGCTTGACAGTGTAATGCATTTAATATCTAATATGAGAGAAATGTCATGTTTTATAGCAAGCCATTCAGAGTATATACATACAGAGGAATTTGTCAATTACATAGACCCGAGGCTCTGGTTTTATTGCAACAAAGGAATTAGCAAGTGAAGCCAGAAACATGTGCTGTCTTAGTGTATGTACATGGCTGCCTTAAATTGTAACATCCAAAAAGAATATGTTGACAAGTGGGTATGATGACTTTTTCCTTTCTTCATATGGCTCTCTTCTTTGTGGATGTATGTTGTTGTGGTGCTAAAGTGAATCATTCAGTAGTTTGTGTGATCTCCTCTGTGGCATTGTGTCTCTAGTGACAGTGTTTACTGATAATTGAGTAATTACCTGTAAAAGATAGCACTCCCGTGGTTCTGTTCAGGTGTAATCTTCCCAGTCTGTGTCCACTGCAGATCAGGTTTTAGCTTGGGATGAAGCTAAATACAAAAGCTTAGCACTACTCTGTGTAAAGAGTGAGAGAGATACATACTCAATATGCATAACCACTCTTATGCTGTCACTAAAAGAGGCTGTGAAATCACAGGAGACAAGAAGGTGTTTAAAAACTCATTTGCCAACTCTGACCAGATGATGGTGGGACATCCTAAATTGCACAAAATCGTAGTGCGGTAATTTGACATTCCTTTGTGAGTTTCACAATCCCACAGTGAATGGAAAGTTGTAACAGGCACTTTTTATACACTAGTGGCCTCACCCACAATGGCACTTGAAAGACAAACAGCAGTGCATGCTGCTGGCCGGAGCTCCACAGCAGTGAAAGTGGTCGTTCTTTTTGAATTACAGCAGCCAAAGTTCAGCATAATGTCCGTGTCATTACAGTGCAAAGAAACCTTTGTACACCAGCCCTGTGCCTTGAGGCTAATCTCTTTCTCTTAAAGTTTTTAAATTTGGTCTCTGTCCCCCTGTGTTGACCTTTTTGTCTCTTTGCATTAAGTTCACAACTGTTTGAGTCTGTCTGAAAATAATAGTCAGGTGCCTGCATGAACATTAAAAGTGATGATGTAATCATTCCTCCTGTTTGTAGCGGCCCTGTTCAGTGTGTTGTTTTTTTTGTGTGTGTGGCAAATTCGTTATATGATGCTAATATGACTCAGAGTTAAGTCAAGTGAATATTTTTCAAAGTTAGTTTTTTCAGAATCATACATCCCCTTTGTGTTTACATGGACAGTGTTTTCCTGCTCAACTCAAAGACTCTGAAACCTCGTATGAGCTTCCGCTAAACTAAGTACATGTTTACATGGAATGTGAGTTACAGATTTTATCCCAGATCATTTACACTGAGCAAGAGGAATGATTAAAACAAGCAAGGCCATGTAGGCACCTGACTGTTGTTTTACTGCTCATTATACTGCCTCCTCACATCTGGCATGGGAAGCCAGTACAATAGGGAAATTCACACATCCTGCTGTTTCCTTACACACATTCTTTCTTGTTTTTTTCCACAAACCAACATCTCCAAACTGAGCCTCAAACCAGAAATGAGTGGTACAGGCTGGAATATACAGTTACGGGTACATTTCCATTCAGTTGTCCCAAAAAGGGACAAGAAGAAGTAAGTGATATGACTTGAGGGGATCATATTAGTGTAACACACACACTCACACACACACAGTAATGCCACAAGACTTCCTTTCCATTCCCATTAGAAACCACACCCAGGAGGACAGGTAACAAGAGAATACCTTTCACAGGGTCAGATTGGAAGAGGTGGGAAAAATGGGCAGGACTTCTCTCCGATTAGTTTCATCTCTTCGTTTCTATCAGTTCTTCCCTTTACATATTTGCTTCACCTTGTTTTCTTTATTTCTCTTTAATTTTTAAAACTATTTTCCTCTTACCAGCCAAGTATCGGCCCATTTTAATTCAAGTGTTAACTGATAATTTGAAATGCCTCATGCGTGCCAAATACCCAAACTGATCAGTGAGTCACTTTTTTCCTCCAGTGTTTGCCTGAGAGTTAACGCTCTCAATGGGACAGTAATATGCACTGATGTAATGTGTGAGATAGGAAACTTTTGTGGGGTGTGTTATAAATTGGCACTGTAATGCGAGTGTGCAGAGAGTTTGGCCGAGGGGAGGAGGAGGCAGTGATAGGAGGGGTGGGTGGATCAAGCAGTGTCACTGGAATCCACAGTGTTGTGAGACCCTCATACCTTTCAGCTTCATTAAACCAATTTCACGCTGAGGTGAGCTAAGAGAGGAAGCTCTGAATCTCCGCCGCGGCAACAATGGCGCATTGAAGGGATGAGGCGAAAGTAAATTAGGTACCACTTCACAGACGGCAAATTAAAATCTGAAAGTTGCATAGGAAAAGTTGAGGTTAGATGATTATGTCTTTGTTGTGCCCTCCCTCCTCAATCTAGAAAACCCTCCCTTCCTTTTAGCAGCCACCTTTGCCCCCCCCCCACCCAATCCGCTAAGAAAAAATAATGATCTATTTCTTGTCTGGTAATTGGTTTCTAAGATGCTCTCACTCAAAGACCTGTCTCCAATACCACACTGCTTATGGCCCTCTTTTCAGCCACTTAATTTGCTTGAGCTTATCAGTAAGATTTCATATCCAGGAAAATCATATGAATTAAACATTAATGTGGGGCTTATTTCTGTGCAATCATTGACCTCCCATGGCCATTGAACTGCTTTATCAGGTTTGGGACACAGTGTTTGTCACTCAGACTGATGTGAAGGTTTCAACAAACCCTCCTATACACAGATTGCAGCCTTATACTTAAGAAGTACTTACTAAAATATCTTTGGTGATATGTTGTTAGACAGTCTCTTAAGTGCAAAGGTATTTATTGTGTCTTAACCCCAAGTTTTTATCAAAACAACCAGAAGTCTTACTGTGTAGAATAAATTATGTAGCACTACAATAATGAGTGGAGCCACAGATTTACAGCCACAGTTACTTGACAGCTGTGCTGTGATCATAAACTGGCCTGATTACACACAAATGTTGATTTGAAAAAGCACCTGAAATCATTTTTTAACATTATTAGAAGTCGATTAGATAAAGTTTGGATCTTCTGCGAGAAGTGGATTATCACCAAAATATGCTTAAGCATCAATGTACAAATGCTCACAATGAAAATGTCTGTTATTCTGTTCTATTGTTATAAGCTGGATTGTTTCATTATTAGTAGCACCTTAACATGTACGCAGCATTTTGAAGTTGTAGATGATGATGGTGAAGCTTCTTCTAGCACCTGTATGCGCCACTGGGTCGCTTAATATACAACAGAGCATCACTTTCTTTAAAGATGATCATACATAATGTTTTGCAGGTTGATTGTTCATCTGCAAAGTATTTGTAACTGCATATAAAAAATAAAAAAAAAAGTAGTGGAATAAAAAGTACATAATTGCTACCTACAATATAGTGAAGTAGAAACACTCAAGTATAATGCCTCAGACTTCAGTTAAGCACTTGAGTAAATAAAGTTTATTCATTTCCACCGCTGATTATTATCAGTTTTAATTGCTTTAAACTTCCCTTCTAAATCAGGTTTTTGTACTCGGGTAGTGGTTACTGGACCTTCTTCAGTACTGAATGTGGAGCAGTTAAGAATGAGAAATGACTGAGAGACGGCAGTGAGCGGACAGTTGTATTGAAACGTCTCTCCAGGTAGACACATCCTACAGCTCTGGAGACGCTTCTCTATGTCTCTGTGTTTGTTCATTCACATATGTGCTTGTGTTTTTTTTATGTATTTGTTTGTCTTAATGTAAATACCTACATGTGCTAGAAGTTTGTGCATTAGTTGACTGTGGGTGCTAAATCAGGCTCTCTCACTGACTGGTGGGGTCACCCTGGGAGCCAAGGGGGCCCCACACAATGCCCTGGCAGCAGCATGGCTTTTACTAGGCCTTGCGCTGCTGGGTTTACGAGAGCCAGACAGACCTCAACAAGGGAACAAAGAGGGCAGGTGCTGAGGGCTGCATTGAGAGCTCACCTGCACCCAGCAGGGGAACAGGCTGTGTCCAGCCAAGACAAGAGGCCCTCCACATTCACATCCCCACTTACCAGGCACTAACGGGCTAGCGTGGATCTGCCACCAGAATAAAACCATTTATCTTTACAGATAGGAGCCAGTCCTCAGTTGACAGTGTAGAGGATGACTTACATGCACTGCAAATGCTTTGGTAAATGACTTTGTTCAATGAATGTTGGCTGCTGTTAGGCCCAAAACAGGCTACAACAGGTTGCTGCTAAACTCTAATTATCAGCATCTGACAGGTAGCGAGAGTGAGGGCTTTGGGAGCCAGCCAAATAGGACTGCTTTCCAGAATTTTTTCAAGAGGTAATTTTAGAGGAGGATGTTGGATATCAGGTGTTTGTGTGTGTCATGAGTGTGTTAGAGGGGATTCACATAAGAAAACTGAAAAAGAATGGGAAACTTTAAGGAACTGGAGGAACATGTAGGCAATAAGGCAAACGGAGGCTCTGAAGGAGAGGCAGATGGTCAAGCATAGCAACAGACTAAACCCCAGTCACAGGTAGGCATGGCGGCAGCCAGGCAGGCCATCACCAGGGGCAGGCTATGAGCTGCTGCCTCGGCTGAAGTGACAGATGTGTGGTGAATCTTTAACTCTGGTACTTCTCTACTGTCACTGCATCTGTCTCCACACTTCACAAGGTTGGCACAGCCCCCTTCTGTGTGAAAGAGGCAACTAAAAAGGAGCCATCACGGGACTTATTGATTAGTCCAGGCTGCCCTGGTTAGCTTCATTTAATGACCTCTAGGAGTCATTATTGAAAAGTCATTGTCTTTGTGATTAGTTCACACTTTCCCCTAGCATATGGGAATCCTCCTGTTAGAAAGGGTAGAATTACCAATGTGTTTCAGTAGAACAAAACTGCACCTATTGGCTGATTGAAAATAAATCTAACCATTTGTGTTTATCATACCTAATCCTTAAAAAAAAATGTAGGTCATCCTGGGGGACATGTTCAACAACAATAACACAAGAGGTGAGCGTATGCTCTCAAGTGAAACAGCAACCACTTTCATTGTCTCCATTTAAATCCTGCTATAGAAAAATATATCACTGATGATATAAGTGATACATCCCACTTTACTCTCATTTATACATTCAGTCTAATCTCCTGAGATGGCCCAAATGGCAGGGACAGTGTCCCTCTCTCATTCCCCACTCAGCTATGGCACTGACGAGAGATGGTTTATTTTAATTCAAAATTAGCAAAACAAAACAAGGGCAAGAGGATCCCTGAATGGGGCCCCTTTCTCCGGGAGCTCCTGTGCCGTTGAATAATGCATATGGGAGAAAGTAAACAGCAGCCGCGGGCCTTACTGGGGGAACAATGGGCCGCACACAGCCCAACCAGGGCGCCTGATTTTATTACTGGCCTGTCAATCCCCTAGCCTGGGAACTATGGGACCTAGGCCAGGCAGCAGCTGCTGACCGCTCCACACTGGCCCAACTCACCCAACAACCTGCAGGATAAAACTCTCACACCGCTGCATACCTCCACTAACTGCACTGTCCCCTCCCAATCTGTCCATTCACACACAGAGAAAGTGTGTAGATGTAAATGAAAGAGTACAGAACTGAATCTATTTCTTGTATAACTATTAGTTTTTCTAAATTACTCAAAAATTTATCTTGAGTGATAAAGTGCTATAAAATGCAGTGTGAAAATTATTAGATTAAGATTTAAGGTAGACTTTCCTGTAAAGATGTCATTTTATTTAAACTTTCAGGGTTTTAGATCAACTTTATCCCATCTCCGAGGTTGTGGTCTGGGGTCACTGTGGCCACTTTCACTTGCGGAAACTTTTTCCCTCTGTTAGAACATCCTTTGTATGTGTGTTCCCTCTCCAAGCATTTAGATTCTGGTCTTGCTTCTGGCCTCAGCCAAGTCCCAGTTGCCATGCCGACTGGCAACTGGTCTCCCAGGATGAGTAATGATGTGATGTGGCTGCGCTCTAAAGTCCCAACAAAGACCTTATTACCGCTGCAGCACCTCATAACACACCATTGTTGTCAAGTGCTCCTGATATTAACCTGCCTGCACCAGGGCTTCCTCCCTTCACAGATGAGGTGTGTGTATGTGTGTGTGTGTGTCTGTGTGTATATGTTTGCATGTGCATGTGTGTGTGCAAGCGTGTAAGTCTTTTGAGGGCTACTGCTGATGAAACCTGGTCAAAATAAGCCACACAGAATATTTTTGTTGATACGTTACAATATAAACAGAGGCATTATTTTAAATGTGTTAATTTACTGGAATATTTGAATGTGGCCTGTTCTGAGGTTTCAGCAGAAACTATCAAATTGCAAACTTGCTTTTTTTTGCATCATGTATACTGTCCTCTGACTTTTATATAATCAATATTTAGGATTGGTGTGAGTATAAATCTCCCATATTTCAAGTTTTCCAAGAGAAATCGCATCCCTTGGCCTGTGAACTCTCCACAGTATTTGGGCCCCAGCCAAGTGTGAACTGCTATAAAGGAGGTGTAAGTGTAGGTGTAGGTGTGTGTGTGTGTGTGTGTGTGTGTGTGTGTGTGTGTGTGTGTGTGTGTGTGTGCATGCATGTACGTGTGTGTTTGCCTGTGTTGCAGGGGTGTGGCACTATGGACTATATAGGCAGGGTGATGCCACAGGATGTTTGAGTGTTTGACTTGGTTTAACAACACTCTCTGACAGAGACACCACAGGCTGCAGATGAAGTGAGAGATAGGAAGCAACTGTGATCCAGGCCTTCACCCAGTCATTGTCCTGCTTATCTCTAATGTAGCGCTATCTGCTAATAATGGGGAGGAGAGAGAAGGAGATAGTGGGAGGGGTTGTCATAGATAAAGAACAAAAACATCATTTTTTGTTAATTAAGGTGTGGTTTGGGGATACTTGAATGAAGCAGACCTTAACCTTCTCATAATGTGTACTATGGCTGTGTGCCAGCAGTATACTTACTTTACTTGTGTTAAATTTATTTATGAATAGATATTGTATGACTTCATGGAATGAGTTGGAAACCTTATGGACACAGTTTCACATTCACCTCAAAGGAAAAGTGTGTCCAGACTTTTGTCTGGTAGTGTATATGTCATCACATCCACCCATCTCTAAGTATGTTAGTTTGGTGGGTGTGATGTACTGGTTTCAGCATGGAGCCCTCTTTGTTTCAGTCTGATGAGGCGTACACACAGGTGTGTCACACAGGACGTCTTGTCCTCTCCCGTCTCCTTCATCCCAGCCAAGAAGTGGTGCACTAAGGAGGTTATCAGCGCAAAATCACCACTCCAGCTCCAGACTTCACTGGGGTGGGGGGGTGGGGGGTCTGGCCCTGCATACATCACTGTCACCGTGGGAAACCGCATCCATCAAATAAAGTCAAGCATTTACCTGTGTGGCTCAGGTGACAGTGGGGAAGGGGCAGGGGGGTTGGGAGAAGGAGAGATGTAGGTGGCCCAGAGGTGAGAGAGTAACTAACCCTGACCCTGAGGAGGTGGTGGTGGGGAGGAAGGTGGTGCAGGGATGGCCATGATGGCCTGTGCTGCAGCACCCTGTGGCTTGGACCTCTGTCCTGGAGGCGGACAGGGGATTGTGGGATTTCTTTCTTCGAACAGGGCCAGCTGTCCTCTAGGAGATGGTTCCTTTACCAAGAGTATGCGCAATGTTTCTTCCTCCCTCTTTCTCATTTTTCTAGTGACACCACTGCTGGACTGGGAAAACAAGTTCAAACACACAGTACAGCAACTTCAACTATTTGGGATGATACATCCATTTATTTTAGAAAATATGAAAGGGGACATTGTTTTTTAGACTTATTTTGAAATCTTTTCCAGGGCTCCCTTGCAAGACAGGCTGAAAACCTCACCTGAATGTTTCCCTGGTAAAAAAAAAAAGTCATTTTGTAAATCTGCAGCTATGTAAGGATTTTATTGTGTCAACCCCTTTCACCAGACAATGTGTGGAAAAGGCATGTATGTATATGAATTTGTTTGCACGCACGGGTGCCCAAGCATGTGCATGCAAATGTGTCATCTGTAAAATGAGCACGGTGTGGCATTTACTCAACTATGATCACTGGCTATGTCATATTTCACAGAAAAACTCTTATTTCAAAATTCATAAGGAAGTAATTAAAAATAAATCACCACCCCCACATTTATTAGAAACTTTGTTATAGATACTGTAGAAAAATTAATTACACTCCAAAGTCATTAAAAGTAGACCAAGTCTCCATTTTAATTACAATCATTCTTTAATATGATCACTGAAAATTCATCATATTTCTCATATTCTAATGAAGCCAACTTCCATCACAAATACCGCACAATTCTTGTGACATATGACACATTTATATTCAGTTTCCCCTGAATAAATCACTCCTGTGACAATGCTAAACAGAGCTCAAGACACCTTGACTGATAAGAAGGGTATTTGGTTACACCTGGTGATATGTAGATAAGATTAAATTTGAGACAGAGGGATGAGGGGGATGGAGGAGGAGGAGGGAGGTGGAGGGGATAAAAGTTTCCTCACTGGTGCATGAAGAACAACATCTAAGGTGGCTGGGGCAGGGGCCAGAGCATTGTCAGAAGACCTGGTCAGACTCAGGTCTGAGTGCTGAGGTTAGGCTCAGAGCTGGCTGCTTGGATTTAGGCCGGGACAAACTCAGAACAGGGACATGGGCTGCTGAGAGTGGGGCAAAGTGGATGGACGAGGGGTCGAAGGGTCGTGTTTACCTGCAGCAGGTATTTCCTTTAGAAACTGATAAGACTCAGTGAGGGGAAGTGCTCTGTTCCAGGTGAGTGCAGAGGCAAAATGACACCATACACAATCCTTACCTACCTAACCCCACCGCCGCCACCTCCCTTCAGGCTCCACCCCTGCACACACATGCAAACAGGTTAACTTTATGCTTCATGCTCTTACCTGTTTTGTTTTTACATGGTTGCTAAAGAGGACATCATCTTCAAGTCATGTTCCAGAGGTATTTGAGCTTTTCTTCAGATTTGATCATTTCTCCTGAATTACTTTATTCCCTCTCATCAGAGCTATGTGTTGGAAGTGGCTGACTTGTTGCCTAACTTTGCTGCTTTCTTCTGGTTCTAGTGAGTCTTTTTCTTACTAATATTATTCCTACTGTTGACAAATGATCAGCATTGTCCTGGTGCTGCTTTATGACCTAACATGGACCGGTTATGTTTCCCAAGTATGGTGATGAAAATGAGCTGTAGTATTAGGACACTTTTTCTTTTTGGTGTGACACTGGAGCAGGCAGCTGTGATGTGGCTGAAGTATCAACTTGTTTGTTTTCCTTCTCACTTCCTCTTCCTCACCTGGCTCAGCTCTAAGGCCCTGCCCCCACATGCTGAGAGTCAGTGAGCTAGAACATGTTAACAAGCACAGCCTCGACCACTGTACTGAAAGACATGCACATGCTTGATGCACGAGGGGTAATGAGCTTAGGGCTGGTACCGAGAAATCATTATTTTTATAGCATAAATACAGATTTTACAGAAAGTTTTGAGCATCGATGTCTGACACCTGAACATTTCTGATTAGACATGACGCAATTTGATATGTTTTCCCCATTTTAATTATTAAATGTGTAAAAGAAAAGATAAATAAACACATATTCAACTGTTTTAAAATATTTGAGTAATCATACTAAAACCATTTATAGCCATGTCAGCTAGTCAAACAACAAAGTGTTATTATGTAAATGTTATGTGAGAGTTGATACCTGTGTGTGTATATGAGAGAGTAAATGTGTGTGTGCTCTCTGTGTGTTACAGAAGATTTTTGGTGTGTGTCTTCAAGAGTTTGTGTAGCTGTTATCAGCAGAGGTGGTGAGGTAAGTGTGTAGTGGTACACTACTGTGTTCTCCTCTTCTGCACCTCCTCACACCCTCTCCTCTCCTCTTCCATCTCCACAGAAAGCCTCATTAGCGCAGAGAAGCTGCTGAGGTAGCACACGGCTACCATTGTGGCCAATCCAAACATCAGGTCCTCTCCACCCGAGCCCCCCACTTCAGAACCCCCAACCAAATCCCATTTTCAGGCTCCGCAGCTGCCCTGCTCTGCCAGAGCACTTAGCCGTGTCATTCTATCCGGCTCTCCAGGCCTCTGAGGAAACAGGCCTGTTTTGTGCTTTGCAGTCTCTGATATGACTCCAGAAATGGAAATGAAGCCATGGATCTTCATTAGGAGAGGCAGGTGTCCGCAGAGACCCAGCCCAGGTGAAGGAGCAGGGAGGGGGTGGCTCGGCTAGCAAGGGCGAAGCTGGGTGAGTGAGAATTGGATTGGTGGGGGTTTCAATCCTTAAAACCCAATGATGGGCCTTCGTTACCCCCCATACACTTACACACACATGTATACACTTCTTTGCTATCATCCTCCCCGTCCCACCCCACTCCTCCACCCCAGCACCTAATTGCCCATGTAATGAGCTGCAGTGAATGGGATTACTTGTGTGGAGGCACTTGAGGACCCTGTGCATTGGGGGCACCTCCTGCAGGCCCTCATCTCCAGGGGAATACATTTAGGATGATGTTTTCTATGAAGCACAGGGGCAAAAACCTCAGCTCTCTTCATTGCATCTGGCCTAGTTACATTAGGCCCTCCAAAGCTTCCCCCCTCCTCCACCCTCTCACCCCCCCGGGGCCTTTTGTTTCCTTAATTATTCATTACAGAGAGGTGGCCTATGCTTTGAAACCTGTGGAGGTGGATGAGGCTTGGCGCTGACCCATGAAGCACCAGAGCATCCTGGAGCCTGAGACATGTCTTTGTGACAGGACACCTGTTATTTCTCCGTCCTCAATCAACTTCACCCCCTCGCCTCTCACCACACATCTTTGTGTACATTAATGTCTAACACATGACATCTAAGATGATGTCCATCTGTGTTTTCTTTTATTTGATTTTTATTAAGATGTTTTTGGCCATTGCAATATTAATTGTAATGTTTACTTTTTGAATTATAAGCATAACCCTTATTGCCAAGTATTTCAAAAATACAAGGAATTTGACTCCAGCCCAATTTTGAATTATGTGCATAATACAAACTTAAATAAATGAGACAAGTGCAGCTGTTTGATCAATATCATGTAAATCAGTAACACACACCGAAGACCTCTACTTGGGCAGTTATGTATTTTTATTCTTTAAATCTATAAAGTAAAACAGATAGTATTTTACCTCTAACATGTGAGTAAGGGGTGAAGGGGCACTCACCATGGTGCCCCAGGCCGCTTCTCTTCTCACGCTGTTTTTGGTAAAATATTAGCCCCCGCAGCCCTGTGCAGGGCGGCTGACAAATAGAGGGCTGTTGTCCCCTTCTCTCACAGGGCTGAGGGTTAATGATCCCAGTTTCGGGGGGTTAAAGCCTGCCGGTAGGTCTTTCTCTTACACCACAACAGATGTTGCTAGGACTTTAATGTGGTTATCAAATCGGAGTGCCCTCTGAGCCCTGGGAGCTCATTGTGTGTCTATGCATTCCAGGGCCTCGCCGTGGTGACAAGGCATCCCAGGGGCCAAGCCGGGCTCCCGCTGAGACTTCCAGCAGCCCCTCAGAGCTGACAGCTAAGGCTGCCCCTTTTCCCTCACCACCTCCACCTCCGCCAGGCTTTCTCTCTTTCTGCCCCTCATCCTGTCCCCTCGGTGTCATAAAGTCATCCTCCGTCTCCCCTATATCCCAGCATGGCCCTCTCAGTCACGCTGTTCTCACAAATAGGCCCACTCACTTTCCCTCACTCTTGCTAGCCCACTCACATTTTTGGTCACACACACACACTGACCTCACCTAGACACACATAGGACCACAGTGACTGCAAGCATAAAAATCTAGCAATGATAAAAATTATTTTAATGCTTGCCATGGGGTGAAAACCCAAAAATTATGCTGTAGCCTGTATGTATAATTTACAGTATATGTAGATTATTACTGAGTTAATTCTAGATCTTAATCCCTTCAATCAAGCTCTGACCTGCAGGTGGTTCCACCTTTACCAACAAGCTAACACAGAATATATGTGATACTCTCAAATTGTGTTTCCAGCCTTAAAGCTAAGAGGATGTAAGGAGGAACACTACTGGAGAAAAGGGAGCAAGAAGGCTTTTGTGGTTTTATGCAGGCTATGCCTTTCTCTGGTAACTTATTTATTAAAGAGGTGCCATATTACACATGTATGAATAGAATATATAGGCCAAGTGGGAGTTTACACTTCAGACATGTGCTAGAGTAGGCACCTAATGACACAAACATTTATACAATGTTCCGTATCAACAAAGAGCACACACTGTGGTAATCAGTATGTGACAGCTCATTTGAAATTGTAAACAGATGGAGTGTTTGTAGGTGTCACAAATACCTCCCAGATGAATAGGTCATGGTCTTGGAGGCGATACTAAAGCCCCAGGGTCAACCTGTGCTCTCTGCGCTCTTCTCTACATATACAGTATCAATGCCAAGCAGCTGTGGGATTGTTTGTACACAGATGCAGGGGTGCTTGATGATAATTGCCTCGCAGTTGCACTCCAGGGCTGGATCTGAGTGGGGTTTTTTCCCCCCTTGGTGGAATATATTCTGTGTGAAGCGTAATGTGGGAAACAGTCACAATTAAAGTATTCTGTAACTCAATTAAGGACTGTTACCCCACAGTCCCCCTGAGGCCTGACTGCTAACCTACACCTATCCCCGGCTTCAGGAGATGGAGCACGTGGCCTCTGCAGCCTTCGTCGCCTGGCCCTGGGCCTTTAGTGTTTAACTAACATCAGGACTGCCTGCACTGAGAAAGACGGATTTATTATATGATAATGTGAAGGTAAGAGGGTATATGAGGTGGAGAAAAGACAGTGGAGTGGAATAAATAGGGAATTACTGTTCCACAGAGGGCTATGAACCTGGTTAGCACTCAGAAGTGAGACACTCATTACAGCCACAAGTCATTTTTCATAGCTTGTTATCAATTCACTGTGTGCAGAAGATGGATGGATGACAATTACGCTGATGAAAACCTCACATACTCTTACTGGCAGGAATAGAGCACTCAACAAAATCATTATACCATTATTTTTGAGTTAGTTTTCCAAAACAGCAGCAATTTATAAGATGTGTAATCAAAATCACCTTTTGCCTTATAATGTTTTCTAAATATTTTGAAGTGTGGTATAACTACAACAGAATTTTACAGCAACAAAATTCATGCTTTTTGTTATATTTCCCCAAAACCAGTGCAAGCTGGGAGCTGGACAATGTATCTGGGTACCGTGAACAATGACAGGCAACAATCAAGGTGCTCAATTAACTGTATAATGATTAAGACGTCAATTACTAAATTGATTGATGAGGCCAAATTATGCGATTCATTTTCTCCATCCAGCGTAAAAATTGGGAGCAGCAATATGAGAAAATTTGCTGATGAATGGTTCAGATGTGGGAAGCCCTTCACCATAATTATTTGCACAATTTAATATGATAGAAAATTGCTTTTAAAAAATATTTAAAACAGTGTGTGCAACATGATTAAAGTCAAATAAACATGCAAACAATTGTAGTTAGTTGAAGTAGCTATAATTATACAATTTACATTTATTTTATTTTCTCAGTTAATGCTTTGCTTGTATAAAAGAGGTTAATGTATCAGATGAATGTATTTCTTTGCTCTATTACCATTGATGTTGATGATGTTCCTCTGCCCCTCCAACAATGGCCAAAACAATGTTTGAAGAGTGCCTTGAGACCAGCTTGGACTAAGGCTTTAGTTTTTATTCTGTTCATGTTGTCAATGTGTAGAGGGATAATTGAAGTGATCCTTGACTATGGGATCTATTTATACAGAGCATAATTCCCTCTGTATTCAGGCATTATCATGGTGTCAGAACAAGCACAATGGCACAATAAGGTCAATATAATGAAACTCCAAAACAATATGGCCTCATTCATATAATAAAAACGGAGCCACTCTGAGTTTGTTTGGTCTTGTAATAGTGGTTGGGTTCTATTATGAACAAATTTCCAAATGATCGTAATCATAATATGATCAAATATTATCAATAAATATAATATTTTGTGACATTTTACCAATAATTATACCTATATGCATACATGAGTGTATAATGTCTTAAGCTATTTATTTAAAATCTAATCAAAGTATTATGAATTTTCAATTAAATGTAGGAAAATATTTGCTCTATTTCTTTTTTCTTTTTCTTTTAAAGGTTTGTAATGTTTGTGTCAAATTTTTTTGCAGAAGACATTAAAATGCATGGACTGTTGACTGTTTCTTGACTATTCTGTGTCACTTGTCTTGTTTTGTTACCACAAAATGTTCTTAAAATTATCATTAATACATATTATGATTATAATTAGAAGTAGTGGCAGTTCTACAAGTAGTAGTAGTAGTAGTAGTAGTACTGAGGTAATTAAATAATAATAATTATTTTATTACTAGTACTAAACAATTCCTAGAACCCATTTTATTTGTGGTGCTATGACTTCATTTCTTTATTCTCAGTTTTCTGTTATACTAAACAGCATCTGGAGCCACAATTACATCTGTTATCTGCTTTTTCCCATTAGCAGTTTGACAAATACCCTCTTTATAACAGACCCATATCATTCTGCTTGACTTTCCCTTGGGCCTGAATTCAGTTATTGATTGCCTGTTCAGTTTCACTTGGAAAAGGTTGATAAAAGGAGGTTTTCACTTTCTCAGTTCGATGTGACAGCTCCCTAACAAGAATAATGGAAAGCTCCCATTCACAGGCAAATCAAGCTAATCCAGCGTGCCCCTCCACTCTCAATGGAGAAGTCACAGTCCTTCCCGGCCCATTCCATCACAAGCCTCTCTCTTCAGAAACCTTCAAAGTTACCCCAACTCCTCCAAAAGACAACATTGCTCTTTGTATGCTCCTCTCACTCACCATCACATGGATAAATAGGCCAATAAATGTGTACAAAGTCAGAAGGGAAACAAAGCTGGAGCATATAATCTGTTTGTTTTATGTTTGTTGTCAGTGGCTGATGAATAGATGATCAAACCTGTTGGTGTGAAAACACTGGTTCAAACTAACAGATTTTGAATCATATATTAAACAAGCAAGGCACTTGTGATACTTCACTGTATCACTATTATTTTGAATCCTATATGGACACGGTCTGAAAGTGTTTTTCCCAGAACAACTGTCTATAGGTCCATCAGTATGTGGTAGTTAGACTACCATCTGCAGATTTTCTTTTAATCCTTTTTCTGGGAGGGAACCGGGTGACAAGCCAAAGGTGCATGTTTGTCTGTGTGAGTCATGATTAGTGAGCAAACATTCAGGTTCAACTGTATCTGGCTACTGTGTAGATATGTGCATGCACTGTTATGTGTATTCATATATAGTATATTAAAGAGATATATTCCAAAGCGGACAGAGATACATAATTACTGCCTAAACTGTGTTGTAGGTTAATAGGTACTTTGTAGCTTCTCACAAAGGCACTGTAAATATTATATTGCTCCATCAGGTGAAGCAGGAACACTAAAAGAGGCTGCAGAACACTGTAATCAAAGTAATCATCTAAATGGCATCCGCAGCAGGGTCATTAAAAAAGCCCTTTGATAACAGGCAAAGCACCCAAGAAAAGAACATAAATAAATTAGATGTAACTTTTTGTTGCAGTGCTTATTTTCACATTTTTAAAGAATGCTTTGGTCAAGTTGCTGCAGAGGTCTCATTCACGTTTGACTTTACAAGACTGAACAATGATGTTGGTTAGACCATTAAAGTGCCACAGGTTCACTCCTATTCTGCTTTTAGATGAGAGAAAAGGGAGATTAACATGGTTTTGCTTTATCCACTACATACAGGCCCCAACACCATAAAACACAGCCCAAAGACATCCCCGTCCTGCTCTGAATGTGCACTTGTTACTGCTCTCAGTTCGGCTTTCAGCCCCCTCTAAAGAGACAAGGCCCAATCACAATATTGTCAAGGCTCTGTTGGTTTTCTGGTTCAAATCCTTGTTCACGCTGTTTGCTGAGTACTCATCTGCTGTGACAGCCTTCAGACAAACAGTGAGTCCTGAAAGAGGTCTCCCACAACCAGATCTTTCCTGCTGGGCAGTGGCTGAAACGCTCCTTTCTCTCTCCATCAAGTGGAACCCAGGCTATTGAGTTGGCCCCTGGGATCCCTCCATTGAGGTGAGCTACGGGCCAGTGCTTCACCCCTCCTTGCCCGGGGCCACCCTCATTCTCCCAGGACACCTGTACCCCTAAACCCCATCGTGGGAACCTCCTTACTGCCTCTGCCACCTGAGCTGCTCATTGTGCCAGCTGGGCACATCTGACAACACCATCGAGAGTAAAAGCACACAGAGACCAAAGACAGTCACAGCGTGCCAGCTTGTTTGAGCTCTTTGAAGTACATACTGGCAAACTGTCATGCTTATTGAAGTCAGAGAGATTCAGGACTCTTTGCAAAAGTTATGAATCAAACTAGTGTCAGTCTATGATCTATAGCAACCATTTATATTTCCAACCTCAGCCCACAGTTCTCTCTGCTTACACACGGCCGCCCTCATGTACCCCTACCCTCTAAATCTCCATGGCACACTGCAAAAATGGCATCAATTAATCAACATTCATGAACCGTTTACTTGAGCCCCTCTTTGTGTGCTGCAGGGCCTAATCCAGACAGAGACCAGGCTGTTTTGCAGCATTGCAGACTGCGTCACTCCGCCCTTTGTGGGAGAAACCCATCAACTGGTGTTTCAGGGAAATGTTTCCCCCCACTGAGAGCCTAACCTTCCCCCTCTCTCACCCTCTTCCTCTTGTGCCCCCTCAGTACTCAGGGCAGGAAGCTCTATCTCTTAGAGGAGGCCATCCATCTATCTAGCCTCTTCCAGTCCAATTCACAGCCGCTCCACATGTATGAAGACATCTGTCCATATTTGATCAGATATTCCATTTTGCTGCAAATGATCCCACCCTCCATCCCCACCCATGAAGGAGGCAGCTATTTAAATGTGCTCATACTTCCCTGCATAATAACCTGCCAATTCTTAGCCTTGTAGAAGAAGCAAGTTTAATTGGGCTGCCCGTTTAGAGCTCTTCTACAATTACACAATTACAGCGGAGATGCATTTCTGCACGTTGCGATGTTTGCCCCAATTTACTGCACTTTTCATACAGTTTAACTCTGGTTCCCTTTTCAGAGGATGCAAATTTGGCTCATTTGGCTTCAAATGAAGCATAATTGCTCATATTGAAATCTACACCTTTCTACAAGAGGTTCCTGCCAGTTAGTTCTCATTAAACCTAAGGAGAACAAAAATTCCCAATTCCATTTCAGCACACATGCCATCTGTATCATCTTGTGTTAAAAGCAAGGAAATTGGAGACAAAATGGATGCTGAGTGCATGGATGGAAAACTTAAAAATCAGTTTGCTCAAGTTAGTCACCACAGAACAGCCTTTTCCCGATGAAGCCTGTTTTCTAAATTTCTCACAAGGAGCATGAATTGGAAATTTAGTAGGAATGTTTTAGTGAGAAAAACTAAGGGACATGGCTAATTGAAATTAAAGCTATTTTCATTGTTTTCAAATACAAAATGTGCTTACTGCGTGCAACCTGAAAAAGCATTCAATTAAGTGAAGCCTAATTAGTTCGAAGGGCATGCACGGCTGGCCTGTCTTCATTCATATAACAGAATGGTGTGTCAACCCTGACATGTGATCACCATCACAGTTTTCCACTCCTTCCTCTTCTTTTATATCACTGTCTTGAAAGTTATAGAAAAAAACTCTGTTTCTGAAAGGCCCTCTGAGCCTGAAGTGGTGGCCTGAGCCCACTCTAAACAATGCCTTACCAGATACTGTTTAAATTCATATCCACTCTTTCTTTCTTACAGGGGGACAACACAACAAACCACTGACCCACTGATACACAATTAGAAGTGATGCGGCAGTTAAGGCTACAAGCAACTCTGTTTAACCGTCTGTCTTTGACTCTCCACCACTGAATAAATATAATGCCCCCAATGAGAGTAAGACACTGAGGTGGAGTGAAAAGGGAGCTGGGGAAGATTTTAAGCCACAGATAAGTAGTTAAAGACCTTTATAGAGTATAACACCATTATCCCTGCTGAATAAAAATAGGATTTAGTGTTTTTTCCACTTAATTGAAATCAAAAGAGTCCCCACCTTACATATTGCACTGGTAATGTAATGGAGAGAGACCCACAAAAAAGGCTTTGTGGCTCTGACACCTCCTATAGTGGGACTGTGTTGTCCTCTGAGCAAAAGGGGGAGAAAGGTTTTTTTTCCCGGCGTTGCTATCTGCTAACACATTCTAATTGATGCTGCTGCATTCCTCCACTGGATGCATTCAGTGAATAACGAGCCTTGGACTGAATACCCATGAATTGGTCCCCACCAAGCAAAGCAGTAAAGCCTTTGGCCCCCATCCCTTAGCCTCCCTGCACTGCCACCATCGCAACCACTACCAAGCACCACCTAACCTCCAAATCTTCCCCAAAGCACTACTCTAGCTTTACTGCCCATTAAAGCATGAGCATTGTGTAGAGATGCTGTCCACAAAAGCTGTCAATCTCTCCGGGTCCTCCAAAGCTTGGACTCACACAGACTGGAATGACAGACCTCCCCCTGTACCCCCAACCCACCCCTTCTCCCCTGAAAATCTTCACCCTAAAAACTTCTCAGCTAACTATCCCCCTCCACCCTCTCTCTCTCTTGCTTTCTCTCCCTCTCTCGCTCTCTCCAGCCTCAGTGCACAAAGCATCAATCTGTCTTCAGCCCCAGCACCCTTGGCCCTTTGTCCCATCTGCAGGTGCCTCTGAAAGCACCCACGGTCGCCCCAGCCCCTGCGCACGCCACGCCTAGTCCAGGGACAGGAACTGCTGACAAAGACCCAGTGTGGGAATGAGGGATGCGTGGAGGGAGGGAAGGGGGTGTTGAAGGGGGGGGGGCTCCAAGACAGATGGCTGGGGAAGTCTCCCAACTCCTCCACAGGGGCTGTCAGTTTAAATTCAGAACTACGAATGAGACACACAGGGGAAAAACCAGCAAAGGAATGCTGTACACTTCATTCAGGACCAAGAGACAGAACCATCCACAGTCATCTCATGTAAAAAGACATGATTTGAATTCTAAATACTCCAAATGTTTAAGATGTTAAAAATGCTTAATTATCTCCCCCTGAAATATTTGCTGGTATTAAATTAATCAGTGCTAATAAAATGCCTCTGCTTAAAGGAAAACAAGAAGAAACAATCACAAACTAATAAATAAACATTATTCCCTCTATTCCCAAAAGTTTAAAAGCTTTACTTTCACTTTGAAATAAAATTATAATTTCCATGCAACTGCTCAAGGCACTGATATAATTTTTATTATTATCTGTCTGTCCTGAAATACATCTGAATGTACATTCATATACCTAAATTTGATGTTAATTTTTCCTTTTTGGATTCTGCATTCATCTAAAAATGTGAATTCTAAAATCTTATCAAACACAACCTTTAAAGGACCAACCTGCATATGTAACATTCAAAGTAATTCTTATGGCTTTGTCCTTGAAAAACGAATTCTGACAGAAATAAACGCTATACAGGTTTAATTTGAGACTTATTGTAATCAGCTATACGTAGCCTTGCTCCAGTGTTTTGACCTCAGCGCAACAAGTTTGTGACATTGTATTAATGTTACTGGGCTGCCACCATGCGGACACACATTGAATTACAGCAACCAGTTGCTCCTGTAGGTAGGTAGGTCTGCGCAAGAAGAGAATGAAAGTAGGTGCCCAAAATAACACTTCCTATGATTCTGTCCATAAGCAATGTTGTTTCAGATGCACCCAAAGTATTAAAAAATAAACAATTTTTATCCTCTTGTTGGAATCCACCAGACAGTATGTGACCCTGAAACTGTAGTTTATTATCTTATTATCTTATCTGTGTGATTTTCACAGGAAACCAGTCCCTCTGAAAGGATAAGCAACTGTTGGGACACCCTGCTCAGTGACATACAATTGATATATTTTTTAGAATTCATTTCAGACTTAAAGTTGATTATATTTGCCTTTGGAAACTTCACTTGACAAAATAATCCTTTGATTGGCTGCTCTGAAGTTTTTGACCATATGATGCAATATTACCTTTGCAAAGGAGATATTCAGGGGGGCCAAGTGATCTGATGGAAAGCTCCAAAGCAGCTACCAAAATTGCCCTGAGGTGAGATTTCATCAACTTGAATTCTACTGCATTAAAGAAAGTTCAGGTCTGGGACAGTATACCCTATTGTGCTGATTTCAGTCACATTGAGTGGTCTAGAAATATATAATGTGATAAGAAGCTTTATTTATTGTGACACATACAATGAAATTACGTTTGGAGCCGAGGGCCCCGGGCTGCTGCGTACGTACACGCCACCATCACAGTCAACAGGGTTCAGTGTCTTGCCCAAGGACACTTCAACATGTGGACTGCAGACACCGAGATTCAAACCTTCAAACTTCCAGTTGGGAGATGACTGCTCTACCCGCCGCACCACTGTCGCCTCTCCAAGGACCCCTGTAATGACCCTACAGTTATTTATTATGTACCTTCTTGCTATACATTTCTTTGATTTCTTGAAATTAGGTCCTTCATTTACACTGCAGCTGATCCAGTGCTTTGGCGTGCAGGGAAAGCACAGGAGAAGCAGAGTTGTTCTCAAAAAGCAAAGTATGGTGAAAAAGGATGAATCATTTCCTCATGTGGCCACACAGTGGAGATAGAGTCCAAGTTACAGCTGTTTGTGACTGTGGCAATGATGTCTCATTTTCATCTTTACATAATCATCTAATTGCTCTGACTGCCTTTATTACTGTTGTTGCTTTTACTGGTCTAATGAAATACTGACAATATGAGAATGTGTTTATCTCATAGTCTGGAATCAATAATAGAGAAAAAAATCATTAAGTGACAACAAATTCTCTAAAACATTCATAAATGTTGGTATTTTACAGCTAGTCAAGACAGTACAAGACTCATGGGGGGCATTATTTCTCACAATATGCAACACTGTGACTAAATATATTGTTGGTTAAAAGTAGGGTATGAGGTCACAGTACAGGAAGCTTCAGTGGCAGCATCTGAAACACAGTGTCCATAGTGTGTGTTTTTTATGGCAGCAGTAAAGAAAGAAGACAAAGGTGAGATAAACCTTGACTGTACAGACCTAGACAACATACAGTATGCATTTCAAAAGTATTTGAGGCAGACTGATTGATAATTTCTGTGCTATTGTTACTTGTACTTAAGTAAGATACCTGAGTACACTTGTTACTTCCTGATTCAATATGACAAATGATTTGATAAGATTTATTCTTTCAAGCATGTAGAAACAGTTGATATGACAACACACATAATTTTACACATAATTTAATATCAATTTGCTTATAGCTAGTACATGCTTGAATGGAGTAGGAAGAAGTCAGACTTATCCAGTCCTACCCCATGACATCATCTTACCATCATTGGTTTGCAAGCAATAAATGATTCACTTCTGCACACACACACATTATACTAAAAAAGAATATAACAGTGTTAACATTTTTAAATCACACAATTGATATACTAAAGAATGGTTTACAAAATATAATCATTGAGCCTGTTCTTGCATATATCTTGATTAACACACTCCTTTATATTTACGTTTAAACTCGTCAATTCTATTACTATTTTTTAAGTCCACACTTAAATTATTCCATAGTTTTACCCCACTTATGGAAATGCAAA